>NC_074727.1:1750000-1752500 GCF_947242115.1 Biomphalaria glabrata | reverse complement strand
ACCTCTGAGATTTATAGTTCTACAAGACCTCTGAGATTTATATTTCTACAAGTCCTCTGAGATTTAAAGTTCTACAAGACCTCTGAGATTTAGAGTTCTACAAGACCTCTGAGATTTAAAGTTCTACAAGACCTCTGAGATTTAGAGTTCTACAAGACCTCTGAGATTTAAAGTCCTACAAGACCTCTGAGATTTATATTTCTACAAGACCTCTGAGATTTATAGTTCTACAAGACCTCTGAGATTTATAGTTCTACAAGACCTCTGAGATTTAGAGTTCTACATGACCTCTGAGTTTTAGAGTTCTACATGACCTCTGAGATTTAGAGCTCTACAAGACCTCTGAGATTTATAGTTCTACATGACCTCTGAGATTTAGAGTTCTACATGACCTCTGAGATTTATAGCTCTACAAGACCTCTGAGATTTAGAGCTCTACATGACCTCTGAGATTTAGAGTTCTACATGACCTCTGAGATTTATATTTCTACATGACCTTTGAGATTTAGAGTTCTAACAGACCTCTGAGATTTATATATCTACATGACCTCTTATATTTATAGTTCTAGATGACCTCTGAGATTTATAGTTTTTCATGACCTCTGAGATTTATAGTTTTTTATGACCTCTGAGATTTATAGTTTTTTATGACCTCTGAGATTTATAGTTTTTTATGACCTCTGAGATTTATAGTTTTTTATGACCTCTGAGATTTATAGTTTTTCATGACCTCTGAGATTTATAGTTTTTTATGACCTCTGAGATTTATAGTTTTCATGACCTCTGAGATTTATAGTTTTTCATGACCTTTGAGATTTATAGTTTTTCATGACCTCTGAGATTTATAGTTCTACATGACCTCTGAGATTTATAGTTTTTCATGACCTCTGAGATTTATAGTTTTCGTGACCTCTGGGATTTATAGTTCTACGTGATCTTTACGATTCATAGCTCTACATGACCTCTAAGATTTATAGCTCTACATGACCTCTAAGATTTTTAGCTCTTCAATACCTCTGAGAGGTATACTACTACATACTGTGAAAACACTAACTTTGAATGTCCTAAACACTTAAAAACATGTAGTCTTACTTTACCTGGAGGGGTACATTCCGTAGCTGCAGCTGTGTAGAACGGACTTTCAAATACAGGGGCGTTGTCGTTGCAGTCCACGAAGGTGACGTTGACGATTGCTGTCGCTGTGAGCCCACCTTTGTCTGTCACCTTTGAGGGAGGATTGCAATGAATTATTATTACAAAGCTTATATCAACTCACTCTTTCTGTCTATCTATCTGTCTTTCGGATGAAAAGTTTGCAATCGTATTTTCTTCCACACCCTTTTTCGCATAAACAAGGCATGAATCAATAAAAAAAAAAATTGACCGATTAGTCAATTAATTACTGAAAATTAATTATATTGTTTGATACCAACAATGGAAATCAATCCTGTTGTATTACAAAAATACGGCAAATTTTTATGGTTTCGTCCACTTAGATAAATGAGCACTTTTTTTCTCCCCCACCCATTTTCGGATCAAGTTCAAACTGTAAACAATAATTTATTGTACATAGCAAAATATTGATCCATTAAAAAAAAAAAAAAAAAAAAAAAAAAAAAAAACAAATTATAGCATTTGATATTGAATAGGGAAATAACTTCTACACTATTGAAAGATATGTTGTAAATGTGAACATCCTGTGCCTATGATACATTATTTAGTTCAATATTTTTATATTTTGATTTTGTTTGTTTTAAGGAGAGTTCCTTTAGAGATGAATAATCATTACATCCTATTCTGGAGAAGAGCAGTGGTTGGCCATTAGAGGAAATAGAACTCAGAGCTCAGAATTTTCGTAATGACATTTTGTATTTATTACTTTGTGGGATCTATAATATAACCATCATTTCATGTGAAGTATTGTTATCACTTAATGTTTGTAATGGGGTGTGTGAGCTCGTGAATATGATGCTCCCATTAAGAGTGTACCGAGAATGATTATGTCAACTGTTTCACCGCAGCACAAGTATCAGCAGCCCCTACGATGACCTGCTAACTACTGTCAAAAACGCAGACTAAAACTGTAACGTCAAAAACCCTTCCTTCAGAGAACAGTACCCTATTGAATGACACCCCAAAATGACAATTTTGTCTATATATTTCATGAGATTTGTATGAGTTTTCAAAAGATTGTTAATAATTTCCGGAGATTTCCATGACTTTTTCGTATATTTTGCAATTTCATGAGATCTCCAGGAGCTCCTGGTAAACTAGGCGGCCGCGGGAAATCTGTTATAAGTTATGAAATGGTTTAATTTACTAATTTACACCTAGAATTAGCGCGGGTCCTTTGAAAGTACGGGGCACACTGCGGTCACATAGGGGCCTATGGCCGGCCCTGCAAAATAACGGCGTATGCTACGCCGTGGGTCGACTATTACTCTATAAGTATTTCTTACGCATGTTAAAATAAAACTATTTGACTTATATTAGTTAAAAT
>NC_074727.1:1742500-1745000 GCF_947242115.1 Biomphalaria glabrata | reverse complement strand
ATTAGCACATACTTCCAGGCCAGGGTTAGAACCTGAGACAAATGTGACTGCAATCAGGATGGCATGCCTCACAGCTATATATAAATGTAAAGTTCCCCTTTGTGATCTATATGGCAGATGATGTAAAGGTCATCTGTTTCTGTGAACTACGGGTTAACGAGGGTGTCAATCGGCCAGCACAACGACCAACCGCCTTTTCCCCCAACTAATGTCAGGTATCATTGGAGTTGCGTTGACTCAGAGGCGCCCAAAGATCACAGTCTTCACCAGGATTTGAACCAGGGATCCCCGGTTCAGAAGCCAAGCACTTTACCGCTCAGCCACCACGCCTCCTAAATGTATATAGATTCGTGGTTATTAACATTACTGACCTGAAGTGTAAGAGTGTAGACAGGAGACACGCAATAGCCATCGGTCAGCTGAATAATGAAATCTGTTACTCTTTGACTGACCACTTCATAGTCCAGTTGACCACTCGCTAAAATGTTGAAAGCAGTAGCTGAAAAACGGCACAAAATGTTACATTCATAGCTAAAACCTTGGTTTGACATGGTGTAGTTTTCTGTGCTACACACCAATGCTACATTGTTGCAATGCTACTTCATTACACAGAAAGTAAAAATATTAATTTCCCCGTTCAGACCTTACGATCTATAGGGGCAGATGATATAAAGGTCATCATTTACCGATACACACGAATGTGTCATGTGGCCAACACAACGACCAATCGACTTAACGTTTCCCAATCTAGCCTCCGGTACCCGGATGGGTGAACCCAGAGGAACCCTAAAGATACCGAAATTAAAAAGTAAGTCTTCACCAGGATTCGATCCCGGGACCCCCCGGTTGGGAAGTCAAGCGCTTTATCACTCAGCCACCTCGCCTCCCTTCTCTTGCATATTGTTAAATGTCATCTGTCATTAACCTCTTCCTTTAAAAGACAAGTCGCAAGCCAAGAGATTAGAGACAGGGTTACTACAGCGATTAGACCCTACGATGACCTGCTAACTATTGTAAAAAAAAAAAAAAAAAAAAAAAAGGCGGAAACTAAAACTCTATGGCTATGGCCATATTACAAGGACTTCAGGGCTCGCCAATACCTTCCTTCAGGGAACAGAACCAGGAAAAAGAAGAAGAGGCAGACAGCGAAAGCGATGGGAAGACAACCTAAAAATGGACGGGCCTGCCACTGAAAGAGGCAATTTTCATCTCTGTCTTTCTCCCTTTCTTTCTCTCCCTCTCTTTCTCTCTCTCTCTCTATTTTCTCCATCTCAATAAACAGAAACTAAATCTAACAGCCTCTTACTGTAATATCAATAAACAAAAGCTCAACAGACTAGAGATCTAGAAGAAGAATTTAGACATTTACCAACCAGTAACAATGACACTTATTACTAATGGTCCAACACTTGATAGTTACCACCATGGTGACGTCACCTCTACACTCTATCCTAGGCAAAAAAGACAGAGCGGTATGGAGAAAGACGGTGACTAATCATGTGCGGTGCCTCAACAGACTAAGGGATAGGTAAAGGTGAACTTTTCCAGTCATCTCCCACCTGAGCGGTACGAGCCTCTCCTTTTTAATCTTTGGATTTCCCTACTGGTCTATTTTCATACATGGCGGAAATAAGATTCAAATAACTAGCTTTTTGGTGGAACTGGTGTGCAAAAAATAATAAAAAAAAGTATAAGATAATTTGTCAACCCAGCTCTAATGGGTACCTGACTTAAGTTGGGGGTAAGTAAAGGCGGTTGGTCGTTGTGCTGGCCACATAACACCCTGCTCGTTAACCGTTGGCCAAAAAGAAACAGATGACCTTTAACATCATCTGCCCCATAGATGGCAAGGTCTGAAAAGGGAAACTTTACTTTACTTATAAGATAATTTGTGATCGGTTTGCAGCACTGCAGACTTGCATTTTCCAAACGCTTCTATGTATAGCACAAAATATTTACACAGTGGGAGGGAGAATCGGAATGTATGTCTATGACTTAAAACTAATTTAACCAGTAGTTGGCAACAAGCAGGTAGAAATAACTGAGATTTGATATGAAAGATCAAACGCCAGGCATTGAGAGGCAACCCACTCCATGCCCTAATAGTACTACGGGAGATGGAGCTTTTGTATAAATTTTTTACTCCGGATACACACACGCTCATAAAAAAAACATTAAAAAAACAACAGAAAAATGTGTTTGTATTGATTTTCCTCGAAGTTTGAAATTCTTCAATAGTTTGTATGTGTTTGTATTGATTTTCATCGAAGTTTGAAATTCTTCAATAGTTTGTATGTGTTTGTATTGATTTTCATCGAAGTTTGAAATTCTTCAATAGTTTGTTAATACTTCCGTATTTTGTATAATAGATACAAAAAAAAAAAGCCTGATGTTTATAGATGTGTCCACCAAGTAAGAACGATCCCAATACTTTATTAAAACGCCGCATCAATATGCTGACCCACCGTTTAGTTCGAACTGTGCCGCCCCTGACGAGCTC
>NC_074727.1:1722500-1740000 GCF_947242115.1 Biomphalaria glabrata | reverse complement strand
TAGAAACCACCTTAAGTCTCGATACGTCTCTATGTGTCCCTGGTTCAGCCGTAGTTAACGAAGTCAAACAATTAAACCACTAGATCAAACAAATAAACTTTTATCAGCTTTGCTGCATATCACACACAAGCTGGACTCTGTCTGACAACCAAACACACTTCCGGTCATTCGCGCAGATTGTAAAAATAGATTATACATACATACACACATTCATCCGTGACACAATCTATTTTTCTTACATTAATTACACGAGTCTCTCTCTCTCTCCCTCTCTCTCTCTCTCTCTCTCTCTTTCTCAATGTATATGTATGTATATAAATATGCTAAGGGTATTTATAGTAAAGCTTTATATAAAGGCAATGTCTTCGATTTCAAAGATTAAGGTTGAGTGCAGTGTTTCACATCACTTCGCAGACCCTATCGCGACCTACATATTTTGCCGCCTCGTAACCATATTTGTATTGAACTGTTACACATTCATGTAAATCATGATGTTAATGTTGTGACACAAGTGACCAAAGTATGTGGGAGGAGATAGCCCAAGACCGGACAGCATGGAGACAGACTGTACGTGCTGGTACGAACTTCGCTGAATGCAAAAGAAAAGAAGCTACATCCGCCAAGAGAAAGAAAAATAAAGCTGCCCTGCCAGCTAGCCCTAAGACAGACGCATATACATGCACGAACTGTGGCAAACTCTGCCGATCCAGAATTGGTTTGTTCAGTCACTCCAGATTCTGCCCCGTCTCAAGACGTAACCAAAGCCAAGTGACTCATCTGGGCGCATCCATTGTCTTGCGAGACAGAAGGAGCCATATATATATATAAGTAACCTAATTAAATTTACTCAGAGTGTCACTTCATACCTGAAGAATTAAATTTTATGCTGGGTGCTGAAGTCTTACAAACAGTTGTATTTGGTACTCGTACTCCCCCCCCCCCCCTTTTTTTTTCAAATCCAATAAGAATTAAGTTTAATTTTTAAAAAATACTTATTAAAAAAAACAAAGCTTTTAGTAAGTGTAACTGTATCACTCAGTATGTGTATCAGCCTTGTAATTAAATTTGTAGGAGATCTAGACTAACAGTTATAAATATGTGCAAAGTTTCAGCTTGATTCGAGATTGGGTGAGGGAGACATAACGTGAACAATTTTTTACCAGAGAGAAAGAGAGAGAGAGTTAATATAAGCTCTGTAACTTAAAAAAAAAAAATCTTAACACTACACTTGTCAATCTGATAGTGGCTAGATGACGTCACTGGGATGACGCTCATGCTATAGATGATGTCTTCGCCTTCGTCGTCCACTGCCTGAACAAGGTACAGGACGGAGCCAGCTGGCGTAGACGAGCTCACACTCATAGAAACTGCACTCAGAAACAAAAAAAAGAAAACCTGACACTTTATCAATAATAAAACAGAGGCGTGGCTAGGTAGGTGCGAAGTGTGCGGACTACATCAAGGTATTCAAGCATCAGAAACAACAAAAGAATCGGCAAACATTAGTCGTGTAGGTAAGCTGTGCACAACTGTTGTGCACTTGAGCTATATAGAATTGTTGTCCAATCAATGAGTGTACGTTAATAGCTATTTAGATTTTATGTCTCAACTGAAATAAAACCAAAAATTGCAATAAGCAATTTTTTTTTCGGTTAAAGATGATTTCGGAAGGGGGGAACTTAACATCATAAGCCTATCTCTCCAGATAACACCCACCCTTAGCGACGCCTCTGTTGTACAATTATATCATATGTTTATGTTCATTCAACAGATTCTATATTTACGTATACTGTTGGACTTTTATTACGATAACCAAGCTTGAATTTCAATGCTGAAACAAAAGCTACTAACGTGAAAAATTACAAATTCAGATTCCATGATATTAAAAAAGGGAGGCTAACAATTTATCATATATACATTTTTTTAAAGTTATAAATAGGGTAGAGCTTCATCAGAATTCCCTTCATTCCGCACACCGGATAACCAAAAAAAAAAAAAAAATGAAAGCTTGCCTACTTGTCTATTATTAAACCTAGCTTTAACAGGCCATAGAAGCTTCGAGGGGGGGGGGGGGGCTTTTTGCCCCACCGTACTCTATCGAAAAATCTCAAGTTTAAAAAAAAAAAGGCATTTCTATCTTTATTTTGGTCTTACCATTTCGACCAGAGGCGTTGAAGTAGGGGGGAGAGTTGGGCACTATTCTCACTTCCATGACCTCTACCAGGGGCGTGTCCACTGTGTTGCTGCAGGAGACGCTCATCAGGTAGGAAGGGGCCGCCGAATGACTCAGCGTGTCAATACCAGCGCGGTATTCAAGCTGAAAACCTTCAAACGAGGACAAAATATTTCTTTTATTTGCATCTATATCATTTTTGTTAAAGCATTAATGCTTACTGCTTAGGTTGACCATGGTAGTCAACTCAATTTCAATTTGTTTGGACCAATTATCTTATCTTATCTCAATGTAGAGATGAGTTCAATAATATAAAAAAGGAAAAGCTCCCCTTTCAGACCTACGATCTGTAGGGCAGATGATGTAAAGGTCATCTGTTTCTATGGCCAACGGTTAACGATGGTGTCATGTGGCCAGCACAACCAGCAACCGTCTTTACTTTCCCCAACTAAAGTCAGGCACTTATTAGAGTTGGGTGTCCTAAAAATCAGAAAATTAAAAATCCCAGTCCTCATCGAGGTTCAAACCCGAGACCATTCGGTTCGGAAGCCAGGCGCTCTAGTCATCAATATACACCCATGGTTTAACTCTAGCCACCCCCTTTATTTGTACATTTTTTTACCCCTTTCTCCTTTTTTTTTTTAAATGGCAGACAGCCCTCGTTACCTGTCTTGTGTTGGAATATGTTAAAGCAATTGCCGCAGGGTGACATGGGGTCAACTGAGATGACCTGACTGGTCACTGAGAGGTTGGCTGTGTCCAGACAGTCAATGATACTCAGCACTGCATTGGTTCTGACCGTCTCACTTAGAAGTACGACTTTACTAAAGGCTGATAACTCGGGCTGCAAAAACAAATTATAATTGCATCAATGCAAAACAAATAATTTTCCAGAAGTTTAAGGATTGTTTCACATTTATCACCTAAACTCACAAAATCAATTTTGTCAAAGGTATTTAAAATTGCAAATATTGTCTCCTTTTTTTTATCTTTTGGAATATGTATTGTTTTTGTTAGAGTGTTGGTTTTTTTTTTTTGTTTTTTTTTGCATTTTTTTAAAAAGGAAACCTCAGAATATGCGCTATTCCATTTTAGCTTTTTCATCATAGGAATCCTTGGGCCTTAGACCTCTTTTCTTTGCCTCTTTTGTGAGCTTTTTTTTTTTTAATTGTTATATTTTTTTTTTTTTTTTTTGTTGTTGTTTTTAAGGAAACTTCAGAATTTGCGCTATTCAATTTTAACTTTATCATTATAGGAATCCTTGGGCCTTAGGCCTCTTTTCTTTGCCTCTTTTTGGGGCTTTATATGCCTCTTTTGTGGGCTTTTTTTAAATATAGTTTTTTATTTGTAAGTTCTCATAATTCACAAGTATTAAATCATATACAATTGAAAAGTGATTAACCTGAAAATATAATAATAGTAATAGAAATAATAATAGTAATAGAAATAATATTTAATATAAATGACATACTACCTAACTATTGAAACCACTAAAAATGATATAAGGATTTGAACCTATCTTAGCCTATCTGATTCCATCATTGAGAAAGTGAAATTTAGAGTATATTTATTTAAAATTTTAATGTTATCGAAATGGTGATTAGCATATAACATGAAAATAAAATTATATTTCTGAAATAATCCTTCCAAAGAAAAAAGAGTCGATTTAAAGAGTTGCTCCAGCAAGCGATATACTGCAAGACGCGTCTGAAATACAAGCCTATGGTCGTATCCAACAGCTGCTGCCTTTTGGAAAGAGGACAGTGAATATGATACGGAGGAAATGCTCCCGTCGCTTCAGCGTGGGCACCTCCGTGGAAACGTCCGCCCGGGGAAGCGGAAAGGCTAAGTTCCTGAGCAAACATGGCTCCCAGTGAGCTGCCACTGTATGCTCTAGCAAGTGTATTTGCATCTGGTAGGGATAGCTTGAAAAGAAAAGTAATGAGAAAGAGAGAAAAAAGATAGATAAAAGCTAGAAAAGAAAGGAAAAGAGAGAAATAAGAGAAAAGAAAGGAAAAGAGAGAAATAAGAGAGAAAAGAAAGGAAAAGTGAGAAAAAAGAGAGAAAAGAAAGAAAAGTGAGAAATAAGAGAGAAAAGAAAAAAAGAGAGAAATAAGAGAAAAAAGAAAGGAAAAGAGAGAAATCAGAGAGAAAAGAAAGAAAAGAGAAAAATAAGAGAGAAAAAAAAGGTAAGAAAGAAAAGATAGATAAAAGCGGAAAGAAAAGAGAAAAATAAGAGAGAAAAAAAAGGTAAGAAAGAAAAGATAGATAAAAGCGGAAAGAAAAGAGAAAAAAAGAGAAAGAAAAAGAGAGTAATAGAGGTATTTGAGTCTTTTTCCTGTCTAATACTGAAATCTTGCTCACATTTTTAACAAATTAAAAATACTAAATAATTTTTTCAGAATCCTTCCCTATCAATAAAGTTACTTACCAGACCATCGACCACAGAAATAAAACTAAACAAAACACAACCCAGACCAAACACTATAGATAAACGCATCGCCATTCTGACACACGTGAAATCTAAGTTCTCATCATGTCGTCATAGTGTCTCTCTAAAAATAGATTCAACTTTTACTAGAACCTATTTCTTTTCATTCCATCGCACCTCATCAAAATGTTAAATTAATTTAATTACTTTATTCTTATTCAAAACTTTTAAAGTTGTTTTTTTTTTTTTCAAGTAAATAATTGCTAAAACACCTCTTTGGGCTTAAATTTTGATTTCCACAAACCGGGAACACTATCTATTGATGCTTCATTGAGTTGATATAGCTCGAGATCTATCTGTTTACACGTTCAAATACTTAAAGCCAACTGAGACATACTACACGGCACTAATAAAAGGTGTTTGGCATTGTTGCGCCTGAAACATCTGGCATATAGAGTATTATTGTTAAGAAGAATGTGCCAGTTAGGATCATAAATAAACGAACCAAGACCATCGATTTGGTTGAGTATTTCAGAACTATATTACCTTTTGAGAACTTGAAGTGGATATTGATTCAGTGTTTCAGGAAACAATAGATTATTTTGATATACTAAGGATTAAGGATATATAAAAGTAGTAACTGACTACTAGTGATATACAACAAAGTTGAAACGTCAATATTTGATATCATACACCCGGTAGAGTGTTTTTTTTTATATTTTCATATATATGCTGGCAAAATATGTAGGTCGCAGCTGGGGCTGTGTAGCAAAGTAAAATACTGCTCTCATCATTAATCTTCGGACTTGAAAAAAAAACACCTTATTATTATTTTTATGTGAAAAAAGAACTAAAATTCATTCTCTGTCACTGCCAGGGTCGAGCTTCGCTAGAGACAAACAATGTGGGTACCCATATTTTTTTTTTCCATTTTTGTTTTCCTTATATTATGATCGCACAGACATGTGACGTGGCAACGAGCTATTGGTCTAAAATGCCCCCAGGCTGTGACGTTGCAGGTCAGTTTTTCAGGCCTTCTATTTTTCCTACTTCCCATTCTTGGATCAAGTTGAAACTTTGCACAATTATTCATTATCGAAAACAACACGTGAATCAATTTAAAAATTAACCAATTAATAAATGAATGAGCGGTAATCAACTAAATTTGTTTTACATGGATCAGTGGCGATAAATCGTACAGTATTGAGATATATGACATAAGTTGTGCGGTTGTGTTTCTTATATGAGATTTGCTTTTAGGAATGTGTTTATACCAGCTTGTTTTAAACTAAGATTTGGTTTATAGAGAGGTCATAGATTGTCACTATCCAGGTACTAACCTATCAGCTTTAAAGCTGGTAACATTGTACATTGTTGAAAGCATGTTCGCTGCTCAAAGAAACATTAATTCATAAACATACACACATTATGTTAGACTAATATGCATACACACATCCTGAAAAAGTCACCTCGACCTACACACATCCATTGTCATCGAGTCTCAGAAGTGTACAGGACAAATTGGGAGTAACTCAAAAAAAAGGGGGAAGTAATGGGTCACAGAAAGGAAAGACAACTTGCGACAAACTCTTTAATACATATCGTTTTATTGATCTCCCCTTGCAGGCCACTTTGTACAACATTTGATAGTTTATCTTGAAATGTTGACACTGTCATAAACATTGACACTTAGCTAGCTGACTGCACCTGTAAACGAGATTCTCAACCTATACGCTGGAGTGTTTCTACTTACAGCAGAGCTTCTCAACTCTTAGTTTTACACTGGAGTGAATGCACTTACAGCTGAGGTTTTGAACTATTGGTTATTGGTTTGGTTCCCAAACCTTTCCCTTAACGCAGCGGTTCTCAACCTTTTAAGCCCGGCAACCTCTTTTTACAATCCCCCACTCTGCCGCTACCCACTCCACACACACACATACAGAAATAGAAGAATAGACATAAACAATCCATATTTTCGATGGTCTTAGGCGACCCCTGACAAATCGTCATTCAACCCCCAAGGGGGTCGCGATCCTCAGGCTGAGAACCCCTGCCTTAACGGAACACTTTGCACATTCTGAGTATTTAGCGGAACACGGCTTATTTTTTAGAGAAGTTATATCACCTGGTGGATTATTTGTGAATTATTCCAGAACACCTATTCAGGCTTGCGGGACTCTAGGGTTCCTCGAAAAACAGTTTTAGAAACCCTGTGTTAGGCTTTACACTGGTCTTTTACGTTACACGGATGTATGCAAACGCGACATGAAGCTCTTCAAAATCGACACTGGCAACTGGGAAGAGGTGGCACTGGACAGATCCACATGGAGAGAGAGCATAAAGGAAGGGTCACATATTGCAGATGTCATACACAACAGAAGCAGAAAGAAGGGTGAAAATGCAACGGCGCCTGGTGATTATATATGCCCAACCTGCGATCGCAGTTGTGTATCAAGGATTGGCTTCTTTAGCCACACAAAAAGTCTCTCGAGAGGTAAAATGCCACAGAGAATTCACCTGGTGGCTTATTTGTGAATTAGTCCAGTAGTTCGTTGAACACCTATTCAGGCTTGCGGGACTCTAGGGTTCTGCGAAAAACAGTTTTAGAAACCCTGTGTTAGGCTATAGACTGGTCTTTTACGTTACACGGATGTATGCAAACGCGACATGAAGCTCTTCAAAATCGACACTGGCAACTGGGAAGAGGTGGCACTGGACAGATCCACATGGAGAGAGAGCACAAAGGAAGGGTCACGGATTGCAGATGCCATACACAACAGAAGCAGAAAGAAGGGTGATTATATATTCCCAACCTGCGATCGCAGTTGTGTATCAAGGAATGGCCTCTTTAGCCATACAAGAAGTCTCTCGAGACGTAAAATGCCACAGAGAATTCACCTGGTGGCTTATTTTGTGAATTATTCCAGTAGTTCGTTGAACACCTATTCAGGCTTGCGGGACTCTAGGGTTCCGCGAAAAACAGTTTTAGAAACCCTGTGTTAGGCTATACACTGGACTGACTGCCAGCAAAGCAAGGTGGTTCTTAGTTTTTTAGTTATAAACTGGAGTGATTGCATATATAGCAACGGTTCTAAACTTATAATTAAAACATCACAATGCCCTTAGAGCAGCCACTAAAAAATTATTTGTTTATTTAATAAACACTATATATATCGCACGATTTCGAAGCCTGTTATTTTTCGTTCCTATTGCCGTGACATTTCTGTTATATTAGCGTGTCTAGTGGCCAGGGCCGGTCTTAGGCCACTGCAACATATGCGTCGCAGTGGACCCCGCGCTTTCATAGGCCCCGCGCTAATTCAGGGTGTAATTATTAAATTGCAAAATATATACGAAAAACTCCTGGAAATCTCCTGAATTTATTAAAATCTCCTGAAAACTCTTTAAAATCTCCAGAAAAAATAGACAAAATTGTCATTTGTGGGGTGTCATTCATTGCGGAAAACGCCAATCCTACGCGAGATAAAAGGAAAAAAGGCATTGTCAGCTTTCATGTAATAATCGGGCGAATTTATACCTTAATCGGAAGTTCCAATACTTTATTTACTTGTATAGTCACTAGCATATAAATATGCCATTGGTTACAAGGTTCCTAAAGTACAGATCGATATTTTTAACTTAGTAAAGTCGAATTTTTTTTCTTATACAAAATCTTAATTTTCACTTATTATCCTTATTCCCACACAGACTGGGCCCCGCGCAATCAGTTTCGCATAGGGCCCCGCAATTGCTAGGACCGGCCCTGCTAGTGGCAATGCTTTCAACGCGACGTCTTGATGGATTTTCCAAGAGACTAATTCTATATTAAACGCTCTCGTGGTCGACTTGAGGGCTACAACTGCATGTCCGGTTTATAGCCGGATGTTCCGGTTTTAGATTGGCTTCATTACTCACCCGCGAACTCATAAAACTGATGAGTTAAGATGATTCCCTGTAAGTCAGTGTAAGTGATCCTCAATGACTCAATCTAAACTAAACAACAGAAGGCTTGAAATATGTATTTTTAGTCAACTTATTTTATTTCACAAAACATATCTATATAAAATCCTTCTATTCAAGTTATATTATTTCACCAAAATCTATCGTTTTAATAATAAAAAATGATTTATACTATTGATTCAAGCTGTATACAATGGCGTGGGACATAATGAAAGAGTGATGTATAGAAATAATTTTTTGCGTTGATTAGCCCACTTTGTGGTACATTAAAACAGTTACAATAGGAATTCAAGCTTGTAGGTAAACGCAGTATGTGATGATGACTATTAGTCTTGTAGTTAATTGTTGCCTGTCTGATTCCGACAGACTACTCTGCAGATGTCTGGGTTTCTTGTGCGGGCGTATTTCAAAGCGATTAACCAACAAGCAAACGAGACCCATCTGGTTTTAACAAGTGGCGAGATCAATCCAAACACCGTTGAACAATGTTTACTAAGTTTAATCTAACATGAAGGCCACAGCCGAAGTCTCTGTCAATAAATACGTCCTACCCTTATGAAATCCTATCACCAACTGATTTTCTGTCTCTAAGTAGCCTCTAACCCAGGGGTTCTCAACCTGTGGGTCGCGACCCCCTTGGGGGTCGATTGACGATTTGCCAGGGGTCGCCAAAGATCATCGGAAAAGTTAATTGTTTTTGTCTATTCCTCTATTACTGTGTGTGTGTGCGAGGGAGGGGATCGCGGCAGAGTGGTGGATTGTAAAAAGGAGTCGCCGAGCTTAAAAGGTTGTGAACCGCTGCTCTAACCTAACTCAAACATAACGTCCCTAGTCGCGTTCAAAGTCCGTCCATTATGGTGCGTCTTTAATAAACTAAATATACTAAGTGTCTAACAACTAACAAAAGCATGTATATATCTTGTAACCTTTTGGGCTTCTACAGGAAATAAGGACATGTCCTTCCGAAAGAATCCCAATATCAACGACTTTGTTCGTCTACAACAGAGGACAATGGTCAACCTAGTGACCATCAAGTTTGAACAATTTCCGAACAATGTTAACATTAATTTTTGTGATAACATTGGACTTACTGTGTGTTTTTGGCAAAGTAATCTTCTAGATAAGATAAGATACGATACGATAAGATAAGATAAGATGATTTTATTGGTCTATCAAATGGAATTTCAGTTTGACTACAATTTGACAACCTCAGCGTAACTACTGTGGGCCTATAATAACAATATAGATGCATATACGAAGAACATTCACACACGATTCACATGCACACTCATAACCAGCGCTTTTATAAATTAGACTTCTATGTACTTCTCGATGACGACAAATGACTGATTAGTTTTTCCAGTAATTAATTACAAGTCAAGTTAGGAACACAACCATTTTTCTCTGACAATTTAGTATTATGGTTAAAGGTTAAGTAGTTTTCTTCTAATATATATATAGCTCCTCCTTCGTGATCGAAGATGAGCACATTTCTCATTTCCCATGGACTCATCGGTGACTGTACAGTCCAATCTTCGCTTTAAAAAGCCGGCAGCATACTATTTTGTTACAGTCACACATCCATTTTACAGATGCATCTCAAGAATTTTCCCTGGTAATGAGCATTTAGTACACAACAAAATCAAAGAACCATACACAGCACTCAAAAAAGCAGTTATGTAGCCTCCTTCAGTCACGAAGCAACTGTGGATCATTTCATGGGGGGGGGGGGGGGGAAGAAGAATGCCTGGGCATTGGTCGGAATGCTGTGGACTCAGCTCAACTCTTCTGAAAAGATTTGAACACTAGCTTCAAACACGCAGCCTGACAAGAAGAAGATAACATTCAAGGAAACTGTCTGGCTTATACTTGGCAGGGAGGGCCTTAGGCATAGGCAGACCTAGCAGCCGCGTGTAGTCTCCCATGGGTGGATTCCTCAGTTAAGACTCTAAACAATTTGTTTAGAGAAGAAATAGCGAAAGTTGTTCCCAGTTTTGTTATTTTAGTACACTAGGTTTGAAATAAATTGTGAAATTTTATTTTCTTCGATGTTTAGTTCTAATTTTTTCTATTTCATTAGGAAGAACCAAACCCACCATAATTCACTTTGCCTAGGGCAATCCATTATCTAAGGCCGGCCCTGTGCTTGGGATTGGCGTGGAGGAAAGTTCAACTTGCAATGGACTTGCATCAAGGGGTTCAGAAGAAGAATTTGATAGAGGCATTCAACCAAGGGGTTCAGAAGAAGAATTTGATAGAGGCATTCACTCAAGGGGTTCAGAAGAAGAATTTGATAGAGGCATTCACTCAAGGGGTTCAGAAGAAGAATTTGAGAGAGGCATTCACTCAAGGGGTTCAGAAGAAGAATTTGATAGAGACATTCACTCAAGGGTTCAGAAGAAGAATTTGAAAGAGGCATTCACTCAAGGGGTTCAGAAGAAGAATTTGAAAGAGGCATTCACTCTAGGGGTTCAGAAGAAGCAACTGATAGAGGCATTCACTCAAGGGGTTCAGAAGAAGAATTTGATAGAGGCATTCACTCTAGGGGTTCAGAAGAAGCAACTGATAGAGGCATTCACTCAAGGGGTTCAGAAGAAGAATTTGATAGAGGCATTCAACCAAGGGGTTCAGAAGAAGAATTTGATAGAGGCATTCACTCAAGGGGTTCAGAAGAAGAATTTGAGAGAGGCATTCACTCAAGGGGTTCAGAAGAAGAATTTGATAGAGGCATTCAACCAAGGGGTTCAGAAGAAGAATTTGATAGAGGCATTCAACCAAGGGGTTCAGAAGAAGAATTTGATAGAGGCATTCACTCAAGGGGTTCAGAAGAAGAATTTGATAGAGGCATTCACTCAAGGGGTTCAGAAGAAGAATTTGATAGAGGCATTCACTCAAGGGGTTCAGAAGAAGAATTTGATAGAGGCATTCACTCAAGGGGTTCAGAAGAAGAATTTGATAGAGGCATTCAACCAAGGTGTTCACAAGAAGAATTTGATAGAGGCATTCACTCAAGGGGTTCAGAAGAAGAATTTGATAGAGGCATTCACTCAAGGGGTTCAGAAGAAGAATTTGATAGAGGCATTCACTCAAGGGGTTCAGAAGAAGAATTTGATCATTTCGTGTTGTAAAACGCTGGAGTGTGGCGCTGAATTTTCGGCATGACCGTAACCAAGGACGTTAACTTTTAAAAATTCAAAGTATAACTGTGGACTATTAACAAGTATGGGTGATCGTTCCTTGTGATACACCTGTAAAAATAAATTCTGTTTTAACAACTCGCTTATGCCCCTTGATTTGCCACGGTCCAATAACTGAGGCGGGTATATAAACAATGAACTGTGTAAATGAGAATGGACTATATATAAAATTTCTCGATAGTAAAAAAAAAAAAAGTAGGTTTCCCTTTCAGGGCCTTCAGGTCTATAGGGCATCTGTTTCTGTGGCCTAAGGTTAACGAGGGTGTCACGTGGCCAGCACAACGACCAACCGCCTTTACTTTTCCCCAACTAATGTCAGGTACCAATTAGAGCTGGTTGGACTCAGGGCCCCCCAGAAGATCTCGAAATTTAAAATACCAGTCTTCACCAGGATTCCAACCCCGGACCCCGGTTCGGAAGTCAAGCGCTTTACCGCTCAGCCACCGCGCCTCCCAATTTCTCGAAAACTTTGATAAAAAGTTTGGTTACGTTAGTTCCCCCCCCCCCCCATTCTTGGGTCAAGCTGGATTCTTTTATCTGACAAAAAAAATCAACAATTATTTAATTAACTATTCGTAATTAATTATTTTGTTTTGTATCGAACAAGGGAAGGAAATCGTACTTGACTGATGTCGGGGTAATGGTTGAAGAAGTCCTCTTTATACTTTGTAGAGAGAAATAGGTCTGCTCTTTAGAGTCTAAAACTAACAATTGATAATAATAAAGCCTTCTATTTTCATAATCACTTCCCTGGCTCAATGGTTGGCGTGTTGGCTTAAGAAGGAGGCTAGTGCCCTCGAGTTCGAATTCAGGTCGTTCAATTTTTTTTATATAAATGAATTTAAAAAGTGATCACGGTAACATTTACCTAAATACCTCCTTCTTTTTTCCCTCCCCCAGCCATTTCAACTGGTCCAGGCAAGTGATATGGTCACAGCCTATTTCCAAACCTAAAGGCGTAAAAAAAAAACAATTGCTTTAAGTATTTCTAATCACACAGATCTATTATTATTAGTCTACATCTGTTTCATACTAATTGATACAATAACGCTTTTATTTTATTTGTTATTTAAAAAAACATTTTTATATTTTTCTTTTTACCATTATCACTTTGCAAGTTTGTGAATGTCTTTAAAATTTCACTTCCAAAATTTCCAGAATAAAAATTGTTGTATTTTTAAAGTTCAAAAGTGTTTTTTTTTACGCAATTATTTTGGTTTTTGAAATTGTAATAAGATGTGCTCTTAAGGTGTGTCTAATAAATGTAACCATTAGATACTAGCGTAGGAATAAGTTGCACTCTGCGTTATTTGATATATATATTGTAACGAATCTCACAATCCAGGCTCTCTGCAAACTGCACCACACCACACCACCAACTTAAAGAACTTGACAACTCAGGGCTCCAAAGTAACGTAATAGTTTAATGTCCAATAAATCACAGCCAATACTGTACAAATATGTCAACAACCGTACCGCCGTATCAACTCTTGCACTGGCCTCGCCGTCTCGTTCCAGGATTGCTCTGGGTTCAACTGTTCAGGGACTGACTTCACACATTAGTCTCGTTGTGTCGGACTCGATCGCAGACCAAGACCAAGTCGCCGTTCGTCTTGACTGTACTTGACAGTACTCCGCACTGAATCGCCGTAATGCTCCGTACAGAACCACGCCGCTGAACCACACTGAACTGTGCTGTAGTCGACCGGACTGTAGTGAACCGGGCTGTATTGAACCGGGCTCTGAACCGTCTTGACTGCGACATCTCCGATCTTTATATAGGGTCCCTGCTGGCCTTCTAGAACCGGACGGAACATCGCTCGACCATTCTGGGGGGTCAGATGACTACATCCCTCGTGACGCTCCTGAGCTCTACTCACGACGCCGATCCTTCCCAAACTGTCTTGGCTGACCGTCGTAACGCGTCGCGGTTGCCCGCTCGTCTAGCGCTGGCCTGGGGCGATTTGCGTCGGCTGTCTACACACACACACCACTACCCCCATCTGTGCCACCACCAGGTTTATTTCAATATATATATATTTATCCGGAACTCAAAAGTTCAAATTTTTATAAATAAAAGCAAATACTTTCAAAGTTTTCGTTATTATAGTAGGCTACATCAAGTCATCTAATATTAATTTATTCCTATTTGCGTACAGTGTAGTGTCATTGTATTACTGCATTCACAGTATACACAAGTGCACACAAAAAAAGTAAAATTTAACAACTGATATGCATAAAATATATTTAATGTCAGATATTTTATTACATATCATCGTGACGTTTTAATGTAAGATTTCTATATAGGAAAACAATTGATATCAAATAAATACATTCTAGGGGCAATTCAGAAAGGCGATTCAGAGAGGCTATTCAGAGAGGAATTTCAGTACAAGCATTCGATAAAGTAATTCAATCAAGGGGTTCAGAAGAAGCAATTAGAAAGTCATTCAAGCAAGGGGTTTAGAAGAAACATTTGATAGAGGCATTCAATCAAGGGGTTTAGAAGAAACATTTGATAGAGGCATTCAATCAAGGGGTTTAGAAGAAACATTTGATAGAGGCATTCAATCAAGGGGTTTAGAAGAAACATTTGATAGAGGCATTCAATCAAGGGGTTTAGAAGAAGAATTTGATAAGAGTCATTAAATCAAGGGGTTCAGTAGATGAATTCAATAGTAGAAACATTTAATAGATATGTTTAACAAAGACATTTGGTAGAATTGATACCAAGTTTAAAAAAAAAAAAAATTGGTCGCAGGAAAAGAAGCCATAAGGCACTAGCAGGAAGGAGAGGTATAGGCCTCAGGTAAAGAAGCCATAAGGCGCTAGTAGGAAGGAGAGGTATAGGCCTCAGGTAAAGAAGCCATAAGACGCTAGTAGGAAGAAGAGGTTTAGGCCTCAGGTAAAGAAGCCATAAGTAGCATAAGGCACTAGTAGGAAAGACAGGTATAGGCCTCAGGTAAAGAAGCCATAAGGCACTAGTAGGAAAGACAGGTATAGGCCTCAGGTAAAGAAGCCATAAGGCACTAGTAGGAAGGAGAGGTATAGGCCTCAGCTAAAGAAGCCATAAGGCACTAGTAGGAAAGAGAGGTATAGGCCTCAGCTAAAGAAGCCATAAGGCACTAGTTGGAAGGAGAGGTATAGGCCTCAGGTAAAGAAGCCATAAGGCGCTAGTAGGAAGGAGAGGTATAGGCCTCAGGTAAAGAAGCCATAAGACGCTAGTAGGAAGAAGAGGTTTAGGCCTCAGGTAAAGAAGCCATAAGTAGCATAAGGCACTAGTAGGAAAGACAGGTATAGGCCTCAGGTAAAGAAGCCATAAGTAGCATAAGGCACTAGTAGGAAGGAGAGGTATAGGCCTCAGGTAAAGAAGCCATAAGACGCTAGTAAGAAGAAGAGGTATAGGCCTCAGGTAAAGAAGCCATAAGACGCTAGTAGGAAGAAGAGGTTTAGGCCTCAGGTGAAGAAGCCATAAGTAGCATAAGGCACTAGTGGGAAGGAGAGGTATAGGCCTCAGGTAAAGAAGCCATAAGACGCTAGTAGGAAGAAGAGGTATAGGCCTCAGGTAAAGAAGCCATAAGTAGCATAAGACGCTAGTAGGAAGAAGAGGTATAGGCCTCAGGTAAAGAAGCCATAAGACGCTAGTAGGAAGAAGAGGTATAGGCCTCAGGTAAAGAAGCCATAAGTAGCATAAGGCACTAGTAGGAAGAAGAGGTATAGGCCTCAGGTAAAGAAGCCATAAGTAGCATAAGGCACTAGTAGGAAGAAGAGGTATAGGCCTCAGGTAAAGAAGCCATAAGACGCTAGTAGGAAGAAGAGGTATAGGCCTCAGGTAAAGAAGCCATAAGACGCTAGTAGGAAGAAGAGGTATAGGCCTCAGGTAAAGAAGCCATAAGTAGCATAAGGCACTAGTAGGAAGAAGAGGTATAGGCCTCAGGTAAAGAAGCCATAAGTAGCATAAGGCACTAGTAGGAAGAAGAGGTATAGGCCTCAGGTAAAGAAGCCATAAGACGCTAGTAGGAAGAAGAGGTTTAGGCCTCAGGTGAAGAAGCCATAAGTAGCATAAGGCACTAGTGGGAAGGAGAGGTATAGGCCTCAGGTAAAGAAGCCATAAGACGCTAGTAGGAAGAAGAGGTATAGGCCTCAGGTAAAGAAGCCATAAGTAGCATAAGACGCTAGTAGGAAGAAGAGGTATAGGCCTCAGGTAAAGAAGCCATAAGACGCTAGTAGGAAGAAGAGGTATAGGCCTCAGGTAAAGAAGCCATAAGTAGCATAAGGCACTAGTAGGAAGAAGAGGTATAGGCCTCAGGTAAAGAAGCCATAAGTAGCATAAGGCACTAGTAGGAAGAAGAGGTATAGGCCTCAGGTAAAGAAGCCATAAGACGCTAGTAGGAAGAAGAGGTATAGGCCTCAGGTAAAGAAGCCATAAGACGCTAGTAGGAAGAAGAGGTATAGGCCTCAGGTAAAGAAGCCATAAGTAGCATAAGGCACTAGTAGGAAGAAGAGGTATAGGCCTCAGGTAAAGAAGCCATAAGTAGCATAAGGCACTAGTAGGAAGAAGAGGTATAGGCCTCAGGTAAAGAAGCCATAAGGCACTAGTAGGAAGAAGAGGTATAGGCCTCAGGTAAAGAAGCCATAAGTAGCATAAGGCACTAGTAGGAACGAGAGGGTTAGGCCTACACCAATAGTCGACTTATAATGAACAAGAAGAAGATTAGGAGAAGTTTTGCTGTAAGTAAAAAATTAATTAATTTTGGTTCCAATTCAGGTCCAACCCAGTGCATTGGACAATCCTTTAGTCAAAGTGTTAGACCACTCCCTTAGGGGCGCCCCCAGGGAAATACCATGTCAAGCTGATGTAGACTTTAAATGGACAATGATTTGTTTAGATAGACGTTTTACTTTTGGTCAGAGTCCAAAAATTGTAAGTATTATGGCTGAAATTGTAAGTATTATGGCTGAAAATGTAAGTATTATGGCTGAAATTGTAAGTATTATGGCTGAAAACGATTACGATAGTAAAGATTATTTGTAATGCGTCAATTCCTTTATTCACATATAGTATATTGTTGTAGCACTTGATTGTTAAGTGAATAAATACACGTTTTGAATATAACTGTCATCCCTAATAACTTAAAACACTGCAGTTTTTGAGCTGCGCTAATAAGATGATGTCAGAGCTTTCGGTCAATCCACTTAAATCTTTCCACAAGTGGGGCGCCAGACAAGAAAGGTACGCCACGTTTCAGGCTACATCACGATGCAGTTCTTCTTGGGAGCACCGGCGGCGGCTGCAGGCGATGGAGAGGACAAAGGGTCCTCAACGGGGTCAAGGGTGTGTGGGTAGTGAGCCTCCATGTCGCCGGGGGTCGGGAGTCTCTTCCTGTCCGGTAGATGCTTGAAATCATCATCGGGATATCCTGAAGAGATAAAAGTTTCAAAAATTGATTCAGATACTGAGACAATGCGTTATTTTAATGAAATAATATTGTAAAAGGTTGTGAAATTCTATGTATTTATCATAGACATAAATAAATATAGACTGGAAAAAGGAAGTAACATCATGTAACTTGAAAACATGTACATCTATTGTATTCGGATTTCCGAAATATGAAAAGTTGCATGATCTTCATTCTTAGAGATTAAACAAAACTACACTGCCTCCTTGTTTACAATATATATAGGTGTGTATAGATATGAATACTTAACTTTTATACTGCTCATAAATGCTGTATAATA
>NC_074727.1:0-135000 GCF_947242115.1 Biomphalaria glabrata | reverse complement strand
TACATTAAATTCTTACCATTACCTATCAATCAGTCTGTTGAACCATGGGGGCACCACACAAGATCTGTCAACAGCCCTTCTATATTCCTCTCTGTACTTAGCCCTGGATAAACCATTTCTTGGCAGACCTGCCCATTCTTTGATGTCTTTCCATCTCTCTGTCTTCCTTCTTTGTACACAAATGGGGAAAAAATGGACCATAATTCTTAAAAAAGAAATTTAATATCATTAAATAAAATTTAATTTAATTTCTAATTATTAATAAAATATCTTACCAGAATGCTAGCCACACTTTCTAAAACTATGACCAGTGCCTTATTTAAATCTTGAATTATATTTCTAGTCTAGGAGTTCCAATCAATTTTGTTGTATACAAAGGCCATGATACTGATTATAGGAATATGCCAGATGTCTGTTTCAGCATCTGAGTAAATAAATTAATGAAACTCCTATGACTCTAAGTTAGGGTAATGTCATCTTTCATATCTGTATTTAAAAAAAAAAACAAAAAAAAACTGGACATACATTCCTCATTATCAGTTCCCATCCTGTTTGTCATTTAAATATTTTGGATATTCCTTTTACATTCCAGCCAAGATCTTGCAGCGGACAGTAGAAAATGGCAGTTTGAACTTCAGATCATTGTGTCAACCGTCTCGTGCAAACCACAAAACCAGGCAGTGTAATCAAGATCTACCTAAGAATGAAAAATACTATCAGATACAATTTCACATTACATCTAAAAAAGGATAGCTATATTTAACTTGATCTAGTAGAAGATGTACAACTATCATACCCATATAATGTAGATTAACAAACTGATTCAAGATAAATACTATTATCTTCTTATCTTATATAATACAGATGTTACTTCAAAAAAGAAGATGATTACGTCCTATGCGTCAAACATTTAGTCATGCATATTAACCAATGACTTAAATTCTGCCAAGTCACTGGTTTTCCTGGCTAGCTCAGGTAACCCATTCCATGCTCTAATAGCACTAGGGAAGAAGGAGTATTTGTACAAATTTGTCCTAGCATATGGGACGAGGAATGTGCCTTTATCTTTGTGTCTTTCAGAGTATTTTATTCAATTTTGTTTTTGTATTTGAAGATTATGGTTCAGTGTTTTATGTATGATTGCTACTTTACTTTTGAGCCTTCTGTCCTGAAGACTTTCTAAATTTAGTGATTTTACTAAAGGTGTTACTCTAGTCAAATGTGAATATTCGTTTGTTATGAATCGCACTGCTCTATTTTGTGTCTGTTCTAGTTTCATAATGTTTTCTTGAGTTGAGGGGTCCCAAACGGAGGATGCATATTCTATTATTGGCCTAACCAAAGTTTTTAGTTTTATGTTCTTATTTGATTTATAGAAATTTCTTTTAATAAATCCTAATGCTTTGTTTGATTTTTTTGTAGTTTCATCAATATGTGGATTCCATGACAGTTTTTCATTTATTATAACACCTAGGTATTTTGCGTTTTTAGTCTGTGTTACTGGTTTGCCATGAATAAGATAAGTGGAATTAATTTGTTTTAGTTTTTTTGTTACTCTTAACAACTGACATTTTTCTGGGTGGAAAGACATGCTCCAATTTGATTCCCATTTCTGTAATTCATCTAATTCTCTTTGTAAAATATCTGTGTCTTGTGTTGTTTTTATTGTTCTATATATTATGCAATCGTCTGCAAATAATCTGACTTTTGTTCCTGAAGTAATGCAATTTGGTAAATCATTTATGTAAATTAAAAATAGTAGTGGACCCAAGACTGTTCCTTGAGGTACACCTGAGTTTACTGTTATCGGTGTTGATTTAGAGCCATTTTTTATTACAGTTTGTTCTCTCCCTATCAGAAAGTCCTTAATCCACTGATGCAGTGGACCATTAATGCCGAAATATTTTAATTTTTTAAGCAAACTATGGTGGTGAACTTTGTCAAAAGCCTTAGAAAAATCTAGTAAGATAGCATCTATTTGTTCACTATTATATAAAGCCAATCCTACACCCATACTACTTGTATACATAAAATTGGGTGGATCTAGAATTTTAGATCTAGATAGACTAGATTCTTATTAAAATTCTAGATCTTTTCTATTAAGTAATAAAAATCTTTAAAATGTATTTTAATATGGATGAAGTTTAACAGAAATGATTGGAAAATAGTCGATGCCAACGCAGAGGCTCTTGTTCTCGTATGAGCCATAGTTGTCTATTGACTGAAGGTGGTGGAGATAATTCAACAAGATGATTTACAATGTAATTCAAGAGATCTGTCTAGGTTAGTTCATTATTTTTCTTGAAGATTTCTATGATCAAGTCTAGATTTTCTAGATCTAGCATCATATACAATAATTTCTAGAGATCTAGTGCTAAGTCCTATACATATGGGATCTAGATCTAATCAAGATCTATCTAAAATCAGAATAAAAAATATGGAATGTCACACTAGATTTAGAATAGAATAGCAAAGTTTTACCAATATCTAGATTTTTAGTCCAGTAAATCAACTTATATAGATCAAGATATAAATTAAATTCACCTTTATCTATCCCTTAGTCTGTTGGACTGTTAAGGCACCACACAAGGTTTGTCGACCATTCTTTTCCTCACCGTCTTTTGAATGACTAATTCCTGAGAATAGTAAACCGTTATTGTTAAAGAATATACAGGTAATCAGTGCTTTTTTGTAAAGAAATAGGTGCCGGAGCTCAGTGATGGATTGCCTTTTAACAACTAATAAATAAATAATAAACTTTAAAATACAAAAGTAACTTTTTCGCTGCATTGAAAAAAGTGCCGGTACGCTGTACCAGTGCTTACTGTAATGCTGCTGACCTGAAAAATTGTAGTTAAACTAAATAATACAGTAATATTAAGCCCATACTAATTAGTCTTAGATATATAGATCTAGAAATTATATTGAAATTGTGTAGATCTAGTCCAGTGATGCCCAACCTAATTTTACCCGCGGGTCATTATAATTTCCAACACTTATCTCGCGGGCCACATGAACGAAAAGTTATAAAAATAAAATAAAATTGTTCTGAAACTATTTTGGTAGAAACCTATGGATTTGACACTTAATTATTAGGTTATTTGACAATTATATTTTTTTACGCGTCAGACAATAGGTTACATTCTCTACTTAAATGTGAGCAACACTGGCTCATGTTGTGGTCTCTTTTTGATAAATATCCTCCAATATCTAAGCATAGTATTTAACAATTTTTTATTCGCGACTCAAACCAAGAATGCCACCATATTTATTTTATAATGCCGTTTTTAAGTTGTTTTATTAAACAGCCACACTTTCTTTACAAAATAAATATGTTGGCTTATTATCATGTTCAACAAAAAAAAAAAAAAGTAAAGATCTGCTAACTTGTCCTGGTAGATTCTACATTCAGAGTCCCATTTCATAAACACACAAATGTTAAAGTTCATGGTACCAATCCATGAGAGAAAAAAGTGAGGGCCCAAACGTAGGTAAAGATACATTTTTTCAACCTTTTTTTTTTTTTTTGTTTGGAAGGTAGATTTCTACACATAGTGCCGACGTTTCGGCGGGCCGGATGGAACCATGTTGCGGGCCGCATCTGGCCCGCGGGCCGTAGTTTGGGCATCACTGATCTAGTCAATCTAGATTTCAAAGCAAAGAAAACAGAAGAACTGTGGACCATAAGGCAAAGACGATAGGATCGACATGGACCAAGCTGAAGAAATCCAGAATATTTATTGAAAATTTTTAGTTAGATCTAGACTAATAATCTAGAATACTAAGACTATAGTAATCTATACATTCTTTTCTAGACTCTACTAGACAAACTCTAATGATGATTCTAATATTAAATATGTAGATCTAGAGCAGTGGTTCCCAAACTTTTTTGTCTCGTAGACCCCTTGCCATGTTTTCTGCTTTTCGGTAGAACCCCTGCTTAACTTATATTTTTTTTTTTTGTATTTTTTTTTTTAGATAAATTTTTTTTAATTTTTATTTTTATTTTTTTTATATTTTTTTTTAGATAATTTTTTTTTTTTTTTTTTAATTTTTTTTTTTTTTTCGAGAATTGACTATCCAGGTACTGACTTCACTGTAGACCAGTGGTTCCCAAACTTTTATAAAAAAAATTTTATAATTTTTTTAAAAACTTTTTTTTTTATTTTTTTTTTTTTCCGAGAATTGACTATCTTGGGACTGACTTCACTGTAGACCAGTGGTTCTCAAAATTTTAGTAAAATTTTTTTTTTTTTTTTTTTTTTTAATGTTTTTTTTAGATAATTTTTTTTTTTTTTTTTTTTAAATTTTTTTAGATAAATTTTGTTTTAAAATTTATTTTTTTTTAATTTTTTTAGATAAATTTTGTTTTAAATTTTTTTTTTTCTTTCGAGAATTCACTATCCCAGGACTGACTTCACTGTAGACCAGTGGTTCCCAAACATTTAGTAAAATTTTTTTTTTTTTTTTTTTTTAATTTTTTTTTTTTTCGAAATTTTTTTTTTTTTTTAATATTTTTTTTTTTTTTTTTTTAATTTTTTTTTTTTTTTGATTTTTTTTTTTTTTTTTAATTTTTTTTTTTTTGATTTTTTTTTTTTTTTTTTTTTTTTTTTAATTTTTTTTTTTTTGATTTTTTTTTTTTTTTTTTTTTTTTTTAGATAAATTTCTTTTTTTTTTTTAGATAATTTTTTATTTTTTTTTATATTTTTTTAGATAAATTTTGTTTTTATTTATTTTTTTTTTTTTTGTTGAGAATTCACTATTGCGGGACCGATTTCACAGTAGACCAGTGGTTCCCAAACTTTTTTGTTTCGTAGACCCCTTGCCATGTTTTCTGCTTTTTGGTAGACCCCCTGCTTAACTTATATTGCTTTTTTTTTTGCAATTTATTTGAAAACTAATTTCTAATTTTAGTTAGTTGAAGAGTAAAATGCAATTTAAAAATACATATAAAGTATTAAATAATAACTCAATTTTATTGATAAAATTCAAATTTAACCAATTTAATATGTATTGCTGGAATCATCAAACACACTGGAAATGTTTTTTTACCCAGGCTTATCATCTGTTCCTATGGATGTCATGTTTCATACATTCTTTAAAGAAGACATTCAAACAATAAATATTAATTAATTAATTTGTTTTAAGTATCATTGTAAAAGTTTTCACAAAGAGTTTCTCGTGTATCTTTCACGTGTCCGCCGAACTGTTTTCACTTAAGGGGAAGGGAGGAAGGCCAGTAACTGGCCCCTTAGCCAGTAGGCTTCAAGCAGGAAGAGCTCATTAGCCACATAGCAGAAGGAAAACTGAATTTAAAAATCTGCTGCCTTGCAACTATTCCCAAACATGGGAAAGCTGTCGTGGGTCAACCCTGAGGAAAAATAAGGAGCTGGCAACCCCTAGGCAGTTTACAGCACACAGCGCTACACCCCATCATAGCCTGTGACGCCACTGGTTCCAAACTGATCCCAAACTGTATATATTTCCTTTGCAAAGAATCACATAAGAAGCTTTTAATTTGATAACTCATGCCACCGATGTGCCCTTGAACTGTATTTTTGTTTAAAGAAATTCTTTTAATAATATCAGATGTAGGTGTGTGTAAAACAGTTTTCACAACTACAACGGCTGGTAAAATCAATGTTTTACCTATGTTTCCATATTTTGCTATAAGTAAAGAGATATTGTAAGATGCTCACAAACCAACATCTTATCTATTTATATATGATGTTGAAGTGAGATTGTGTGGGTCTATTCTTAACTTTATCTTTGAGTGCTAGAAAATTTTTAAATCTTTATCTATTTTGTCAGGGTGACATTGTCTCAGATGATCCTCTAGCAATTGGTTTCGTATCTACCCATTCTTTAATGTCTTCACATTGCTCTCTGTCTTTCATTCTTCATCCTGGAACTCAATGGTCAAAGGAAGATAACCCTGGTATTATTTTCTGGAAATAAAAAAAGTCTGATTAAGTCCCTTAATGTAATTAACACCATTTTTTTTACAAAATACATTAAATTCTTACCATTACCTATCAATCAGTCTGTTGAACCATGGGGGCACCACACAAGATCTGTCAACAGCCCTTCTATATTCCTCTCTGTACTTAGCCCTGGATAAACCATTTCTTGGCAGACCTGCCCATTCTTTGATGTCTTTCCATCTCTCTGTCTTCCTTCTTTGTACACAAATGGGGAAAAAATGGACCATAATTCTTAAAAAAGAAATTTAATATCATTAAATAAAATTTAATTTAATTTCTAATTATTAATAAAATATCTTACCAGAATGCTAGCCACACTTTCTAAAACTATGACCAGTGCCTTATTTAAATCTTGAATTATATTTCTAGTCTAGGAGTTCCAATCAATTTTGTTGTATACAAAGGCCATGATACTGATTATAGGAATATGCCAGATGTCTGTTTCAGCATCTGAGTAAATAAATTAATGAAACTCCTATGACTCTAAGTTAGGGTAATGTCATCTTTCATATCTGTATTTAAAAAAAAAAACAAAAAAAAACTGGACATACATTCCTCATTATCAGTTCCCATCCTGTTTGTCATTTAAATATTTTGGATATTCCTTTTACATTCCAGCCAAGATCTTGCAGCGGACAGTAGAAAATGGCAGTTTGAACTTCAGATCATTGTGTCAACCGTCTCGTGCAAACCACAAAACCAGGCAGTGTAATCAAGATCTACCTAAGAATGAAAAATACTATCAGATACAATTTCACATTACATCTAAAAAAGGATAGCTATATTTAACTTGATCTAGTAGAAGATGTACAACTATCATACCCATATAATGTAGATTAACAAACTGATTCAAGATAAATACTATTATCTTCTTATCTTATATAATACAGATGTTACTTCAAAAAAGAAGATGATTACGTCCTATGCGTCAAACATTTAGTCATGCATATTAACCAATGACTTAAATTCTGCCAAGTCACTGGTTTTCCTGGCTAGCTCAGGTAACCCATTCCATGCTCTAATAGCACTAGGGAAGAAGGAGTATTTGTACAAATTTGTCCTAGCATATGGGACGAGGAATGTGCCTTTATCTTTGTGTCTTTCAGAGTATTTTATTCAATTTTGTTTTTGTATTTGAAGATTATGGTTCAGTGTTTTATGTATGATTGCTACTTTACTTTTGAGCCTTCTGTCCTGAAGACTTTCTAAATTTAGTGATTTTACTAAAGGTGTTACTCTAGTCAAATGTGAATATTCGTTTGTTATGAATCGCACTGCTCTATTTTGTGTCTGTTCTAGTTTCTTAATGTTTTCTTGAGTTGAGGGGTCCCAAACGGAGGATGCATATTCTATTATTGGCCTAACCAAAGTTTTTAGTTTTATGTTCTTATTTGATTTATAGAAATTTCTTTTAATAAATCCTAATGCTTTGTTTGATTTTTTTGTAGTTTCATCAATATGTGGATTCCATGACAGTTTTTCATTTATTATAACACCTAGGTATTTTGCGTTTTTAGTCTGTGTTACTGGTTTGCCATGAATAAGATAAGTGGAATTAATTTGTTTTAGTTTTTTTGTTACTCTTAACAACTGACATTTTTCTGGGTGGAAAGACATGCTCCAATTTGATTCCCATTTCTGTAATTCATCTAATTCTCTTTGTAAAATATCTGTGTCTTGTGTTGTTTTTATTGTTCTATATATTATGCAATCGTCTGCAAATAATCTGACTTTTGTTCCTGAAGTAATGCAATTTGGTAAATCATTTATGTAAATTAAAAATAGTAGTGGACCCAAGACTGTTCCTTGAGGTACACCTGAGTTTACTGTTATCGGTGTTGATTTAGAGCCATTTTTTATTACAGTTTGTTCTCTCCCTATCAGAAAGTCCTTAATCCACTGATGCAGTGGACCATTAATGCCGAAATATTTTAATTTTTTAAGCAAACTATGGTGGTGAACTTTGTCAAAAGCCTTAGAAAAATCTAGTAAGATAGCATCTATTTGTTCACTATTATATAAAGCCAATCCTACACCCATACTACTTGTATACATAAAATTGGGTGGATCTAGAATTTTAGATCTAGATAGACTAGATTCTTATTAAAATTCTAGATCTTTTCTATTAAGTAATAAAAACCTTTAAAATGTATTTTAATATGGATGAAGCTGAACAGAAAGGATTGGAAAATAGTCGATGCCAACGCAGAGGCTCTTGTTCTCGTATGAGCCATAGTTGTCTATTGACTGAAGGTGGTGGAGATAATTCAACAAGATGATTTACAATGTAATTCAAGAGATCTGTCTAGGTTAGTTCATTATTTTTCTTGAAGATTTCTATGATCAAGTCTAGATTTTCTAGATCTAGCATCATATACAATAATTTCTAGAGATCTAGTGCTAAGTCCTATACATATGGGATCTAGATCTAATCAAGATCTATCTAAAATCAGAATAAAAAATATGGAATGTCACACTAGATTTAGAATAGAATAGCAAAGTTTTACCAATATCTAGATTTTTAGTCCAGTAAATCAACTTATATAGATCAAGATATAAATTAAATTCACCTTTTTATCTATCCCTTAGTCTGTTGGACTGTTAAGGCACCACACAAGGTTTGTCGACCATTCTTTTCCTCACCGTCTTTTGAATGACTAATTCCTGAGAATAGTAAACCGTTATTGTTAAAGAATATACAGGTAATCAGTGCTTTTTTGTAAAGAAATAGGTGCCGGAGCTCAGTGATGGATTGCCTTTTAACAACTAATAAATAAATAATAAACTTTAAAATACAAAAGTAACTTTTTCGCTGCATTGAAAAAAGTGCCGGTATGCTGTACCAGTGCTTACTGTAATGCTGCTGACCTGAAAAATTGTAGTTAAACTAAATAATACAGTAATATTAAGCCCATACTAATTAGTCTTAGATATATAGATCTAGAAATTATATTGACATTGTGTAGAACTAGTCAATCTAGATTTCAAAGCAAAGAAAACAGAAGACTGGTGGACCATAAGGCAAAGACGATAGGATCGACATGGACCAAGCTGAAGAAATCCAGAATATTTATTGAAAATTTTTAGTTAGATCTAGACTAATAATCTAGAATTATAGGACTATAGTAATCTATACATTCTTTTCTAGACTCTACTAGACAAACTCTAATGATGATTCTAATATTAAATATGTAGATCTAGAGCAGTGGTTCCCAAACTTTTTTGTCTCGTAGACCCCTTGCCATGTTTTCTGCTTTTCGGTAGAACCCCTGCTTAACTTATATATTTTTTTTTTGTATTTTTTTTTTAGATAAATTTTTTTAAATTTTTATTTATTTTTTATTTTTTTTTTAGATAATTTTTTTTTTTTTTTTTTCATTTTTTTTTTTTTTCGAGAATTGACTATCCCGGTACTGACTTCACTGTAGACCAGTGGTTCCCAAACTTTTATAAAAAAAATTTTTTAATTTTTTTTTACATTTTTTTTTTTATTTTATTTTTTTTTCCCGAGAATTGACTATCTTGGGACTGACTTCACTGTAGACCAGTGGTTCCCAAAATTTTAGTAAAATTTTTTTTTTTTTTTTTTTGTTTTTTTTATAAAAAAAAAAATTTTTTTAATTTTTTTTTTTTCAATTTTTTTTTTTAGATAATTTTTTTTTTTTAATTTTTTTAGATAAATTTTGTTTTAAATTTTTTTTTTTTTTCTTTCGAGAATTCACAATCCCAGGACTGACTTCACTGTAGACCAGTGGTTCCCAAACATTTAGTAAAAATTTTTTTTTTTTTTTTTTTTTTTAATTTTTTTTTTTTTTTTTCAAAATTTTTTTTTTTTAATTTTTTTTTTTTTTTTTTTTTTTTTTTTTTTTTTTTTTTTTAATTTTTTTTGTTTTTTTTTTTTTTTTTTTTTTTTTTTAATTTTTTTTTTTTTGTTGATTTTTTTTTTTTTTTTTTTTTAGATAAATTTTTTTTTTTTTTTAGATAATTTTTTTTTTTTTTTTTAAAATTATTTTAGATAAATTTTGTTTTAAATTTTTTTTTTTTTTTTTTTTTTTTTTTGAGAATTCACTATAGCACTATATTCACTATATTTCACTGTAGACCAGTGGTTCCCAAACTTTTTTGTTTCGTAGACCCCTTGCCATGTTTTCTGCTTTTTGGTAGACCCCCTGCTTAACTTATATTGCTTTTTTTTTTGCAATTTATTTGAAAACTAATTTCTAATTTTAGTTAGTTGAAGAGTAAAATGCAATTTAAAAATACATATAAAGTATTAAATAATAACTCATTTTTATTGATAAAATTCAAATTTAACCAATTTAATATGTATTGCTGGAATCATCAAACACACTGGAAATGTTTTTTTACCCAGGCTTATCATCTGTTCCTATGGATGTCATGTTTCATACATTCTATAAAGAAGACATTCAAACAATAAATATTAATTAATTAATTTGTTTTAAGTATGTAATAAGAAATAAAGGAACACGGAAGAGTAACCTTAAACAAGGCTTTATTAAACTAGAACGACACATGAACTGACGATAGAGACTTGGACTGTAGCACACTAAATCAATGTTGTGAACACATTCTCACGACGTTACACAAACATAAACAAATAGCAACTATTTCACCACATTCACCCCGCCTAGAATTAAAATAGCAAGTATAGTAATATAGTAGGCCAATAGCATAAATAAAAGAGAATGCCAGTGCCTGTAATACAATAGATCAATAAATAGTGTCGAAATATTAATTTCTCTTGTAAACAATAGTGAATGGTGATGCAAAGAAACCTAAAAACCAGTATCTGTTGTATGACTTATAAACAATTACTAGTTTCTGTTTTAAATATTAACAAATAGTGTAGTAAGTAGACATGTACGTAAGTGAGTGAAAAGTAAACTCTAGTATCAGTAGCAAGAGATAAACAATGCCAGTTTATGTAGAACATATGTAGTGCAATAAAGGAACAACTCTAGACTCTATAGTTCGGTCTGGTTCTTCTCTCTCTCAAGTTGTAACGGGGTTGACTATCCTGTTCTACAGTTTGGGAGTCACTAGTGAGTTCCTGAGCGTCAAGTGGGGTATTTTCAAGAGGAAGCGCTCGGAGGTCCTCAGAGCCTACCAGGGGTTCTTTCCTTTCTTGTATCACCGTAGGGGTGTTGACTGGTACTTCTGTGTTTTGAGTTTCTGGGGGATATTCATTATCCTCACCCTGAGGGAAGAACGAAGGTTCACTTGTTGTTGTGGATGGGGAGGGGGTGGGAGCCAAGCGTCTTAGAGAGACCGTCTCCTCTTTACCGCTGGGCAACCGTACGACAGCATATTGGGGGTTGCACATCAGCAATTCGACTTCCTCCGTGAGAGGATCATACTTTGAAGATCGGTTCTCTCTTCTCAGCAACACTCTACCTGGGCTAGATAGCCAAGTGGGGATAGATTGTAATAAGAAATAAAGGAACACGGAAGAGTAACCTAAAACAAGGCTTTATTAAACTAGAACGACACATGAACTGACGATAGAGACTTGGACTGTAGCACACTAAATCAATGTTGTGAACACATTCTCACGACGTTACACAAACATAAACAAATAGCAACTATTTCACCACATTCACCCCGCCTAGAATTAAAATAGCAAGTATAGTAATATAGTAGGCCAATAGCATAAATAAAAGAGAATGCCAGTGCCTGTAATACAATAGATCAATAAATAGTGTCGAAATATTAATTTCTCTTGTAAACAATAGTGAATGGTGATGCAAAGAAACCTAAAAACCAGTATCTGTTGTATGACTTATAAACAATTACTAGTTTCTGTTTTAAATATTAACAAATAGTGTAGTAAGTAGACATGTACGTAAGTGAGTGAAAAGTAAACTCTAGTATCAGTAGCAAGAGATAAACAATGCCAGTTTATGTAGAACATATGTAGTGCAATAAAGGAACAACTCTAGACTCTATAGTTCGGTCTGGTTCTTCTCTCTCTCAAGTTGTAACGGGGTTGACTATCCTGTTCTACAGTTTGGGAGTCACTAGTGAGTTCCTGAGCGTCAAGTGGGGTATTTTCAAGAGGAAGCGCTCGGAGGTCCTCAGAGCCTACCAGGGGTTCTTTCCTTTCTTGTATCACCGTAGGGGTGTTGACTGGTACTTCTGTGTTTTGAGTTTCTGGGGGATATTCATTATCCTCACCCTGAGGGAAGAACGAAGGTTCACTTGTTGTTGTGGATGGGGAGGGGGTGGGAGCCAAGCGTCTTAGAGAGACCGTCTCCTCTTTACCGCTGGGCAACCGTACGACAGCATATTGGGGGTTGCACATCAGCAATTCGACTTCCTCCGTGAGAGGATCATACTTTGAAGATCGGTTCTCTCTTCTCAGCAACACTCTACCTGGGCTAGATAGCCAAGTGGGGATAGATTGTAATAAGAAATAAAGGAACACGGAAGAGTAACCTAAAACAAGGCTTTATTAAACTAGAACGACACATGAACTGACGATAGAGACTTGGACTGTAGCACACTAAATCAATGTTGTGAACACATTCTCACGACGTTACACAAACATAAACAAATAGCAACTATTTCACCACATTCACCCCGCCTAGAATTAAAATAGCAAGTATAGTAATATAGTAGGCCAATAGCATAAATAAAAGAGAATGCCAGTGCCTGTAATACAATAGATCAATAAATAGTGTCGAAATATTAATTTCTCTTGTAAACAATAGTGAATGGTGATGCAAAGAAACCTAAAAACCAGTATCTGTTGTATGACTTATAAACAATTACTAGTTTCTGTTTTAAATATTAACAAATAGTGTAGTAAGTAGACATGTACGTAAGTGAGTGAAAAGTAAACTCTAGTATCAGTAGCAAGAGATAAACAATGCCAGTTTATGTAGAACATATGTAGTGCAATAAAGGAACAACTCTAGACTCTATAGTTCGGTCTGGTTCTTCTCTCTCTCAAGTTGTAACGGGGTTGACTATCCTGTTCTACAGTTTGGGAGTCACTAGTGAGTTCCTGAGCGTCAAGTGGGGTATTTTCAAGAGGAAGCGCTCGGAGGTCCTCAGAGCCTACCAGGGGTTCTTTCCTTTCTTGTATCACCGTAGGGGTGTTGACTGGTACTTCTGTGTTTTGAGTTTCTGGGGGATATTCATTATCCTCACCCTGAGGGAAGAACGAAGGTTCACTTGTTGTTGTGGATGGGGAGGGGGTGGGAGCCAAGCGTCTTAGAGAGACCGTCTCCTCTTTACCGCTGGGCAACCGTACGACAGCATATTGGGGGTTGCACATCAGCAATTCGACTTCCTCCGTGAGAGGATCATACTTTGAAGATCGGTTCTCTCTTCTCAGCAACACTCTACCTGGGCTAGATAGCCAAGTGGGGATAGATTGTAATAAGAAATAAAGGAACACGGAAGAGTAACCTAAAACAAGGCTTTATTAAACTAGAACGACACATGAACTGACGATAGAGACTTGGACTGTAGCACACTAAATCAATGTTGTGAACACATTCTCACGACGTTACACAAACATAAACAAATAGCAACTATTTCACCACATTCACCCCGCCTAGAATTAAAATAGCAAGTATAGTAATATAGTAGGCCAATAGCATAAATAAAAGAGAATGCCAGTGCCTGTAATACAATAGATCAATAAATAGTGTCGAAATATTAATTTCTCTTGTAAACAATAGTGAATGGTGATGCAAAGAAACCTAAAAACCAGTATCTGTTGTATGACTTATAAACAATTACTAGTTTCTGTTTTAAATATTAACAAATAGTGTAGTAAGTAGACATGTACGTAAGTGAGTGAAAAGTAAACTCTAGTATCAGTAGCAAGAGATAAACAATGCCAGTTTATGTAGAACATATGTAGTGCAATAAAGGAACAACTCTAGACTCTATAGTTCGGTCTGGTTCTTCTCTCTCTCAAGTTGTAACGGGGTTGACTATCCTGTTCTACAGTTTGGGAGTCACTAGTGAGTTCCTGAGCGTCAAGTGGGGTATTTTCAAGAGGAAGCGCTCGGAGGTCCTCAGAGCCTACCAGGGGTTCTTTCCTTTCTTGTATCACCGTAGGGGTGTTGACTGGTACTTCTGTGTTTTGAGTTTCTGGGGGATATTCATTATCCTCACCCTGAGGGAAGAACGAAGGTTCACTTGTTGTTGTGGATGGGGAGGGGGTGGGAGCCAAGCGTCTTAGAGAGACCGTCTCCTCTTTACCGCTGGGCAACCGTACGACAGCATATTGGGGGTTGCACATCAGCAATTCGACTTCCTCCGTGAGAGGATCATACTTTGAAGATCGGTTCTCTCTTCTCAGCAACACTCTACCTGGGCTAGATAGCCAAGTGGGGATAGATTGTAATAAGAAATAAAGGAACACGGAAGAGTAACCTAAAACAAGGCTTTATTAAACTAGAACGACACATGAACTGACGATAGAGACTTGGACTGTAGCACACTAAATCAATGTTGTGAACACATTCTCACGACGTTACACAAACATAAACAAATAGCAACTATTTCACCACAAAGTATCATTGTAAAAGTTTTCGCAAAGAGTTTCTCGTGTATCTTTCACGTGTCCGCCGAACTGTTTTCACTAAAGGGGAAGGGACGAAGGCGAGTAACTGGCCCCTTAGCCAGTAGGCTTTAAGCAGGAAGAGCTCATTAGCCACATAGCAGAAGGAAAACTGAATTTAAAAATCTGCTGCCTTGCAACTATTCCCAAACATGGGAAAGCTGTCGTGGGTCAACCCTGAGGAAAAATAAGGAGCTGGCAACCCCTAGGCAGTTTACAGCACACAGCGCTACACCCCATCAGAGCCTGTGATGCCACTGGTTCCAAACTGATCCCAAACTGTATATATTTCCTTTGCAAAGAATCACATAAGAAGCTTTTAATTTGATAACTCATGCCACCGATGTGCCCTTGAACTGTATTTTTGTTTAAAGAAATTCTTTTGATAATATCAGATGTAGGTGTGTGTAAAACAGTTTTCACAACTACAACGGCTGGTAAAATCAATGTTTTACCTATGTTTCCATATTTTGCTATAAGTAAAGAGATATTGTAAGATGCTCACAAACCAACATCTTCTCTCTCTATATATATGATGTTGAAGTGAGATTCTGTGGGTCTATTCTTAACTTTATCTTTGAGTGCTAGAAAATTTTTAAATCTTTATCTATTGGAATGTAAAAGGAATGTCCAAAATATTTAAATGACAAACAGGATGGGAACTGATAATGAGGAATGTATGTCCAGTTTTTTTTTGTTTTTTTTTGTGTTTTTTTAATACAGATATGAAAGATGACATTACCCTAACTTAGAGTCATAGGAGTTTCATTAATTTATTTACTCAGATGCTGAAACAGACATCTGGCATATTCCTATAATCAGTATCATGGCCTTTGTATACAACAAAATTGATTGGAACTCCTAGACTAGAAATATAATTCAAGATTTAAATAAGGCACTGGTCATAGTTTTAGAAAGTGTGGCTAGCATTCTGGTAAGATATTTTATTAATAATTAGAAATTAAATTAAATTTTATTTAATGATATTAAATTTCTTTTTTAAGAATTATGGTCCATTTTTTCCCCATTTGTGTACAAAGAAGGAAGACAGAGAGATGGAAAGACATCAAAGAATGGGCAGGTCTGCCAAGAAATGGTTTATCCAGGGCTAAGTACAGAGAGGAATATAGAAGGGCTGTTGACAGATCTTGTGTGGTGCCCCCATGGTTCAACAGACTAATTGATTGGTAATGGTAAGAATTTAATGTATTTTTTAAAAAAAATTGTGTTAATTACATTATGGGACTAAATCAGTCTTTTTTTTTTTCCAGAAAATAATACCAGGGTTATGCTCCTTTGACCATTGAGTTCCAGGAAGAAGAATGAAAGACAGAGAGCAATGTGAAGACATGAAAGAATGGGCAGGTCTGCCATGAAATGGTTTATCCAGGGCTAAGTACAGAGAGGAATATAGAAGGGCTGTTGACAGATCTTGTGTGGTGCCCCCATGGTTCAACAGACTGATTGATAGGTAATGGTAAGAATTTAATGTATTTTGTAAAAAAAATGGTGTTAATTACATTAAGGGACTTAATCACTCTTTTTTTAATTTTTACATTCATTTAATGTAATTATTTTATACAGTAATATATGATTTTTATCTTGGTAAATCATTTAAATATATATCCTGCTAATCAAACCAAAGAATCTTCTCAATACTTATTTAAAAATTTTAATTTTGTCTGCATGTAACAAATGTTTAACGAAAAGAAATGTACACTGTCCAGCATTGATTATTTAAAACTGGGATTCATTCCTTCCTTGTCAAACAAGCCGTTGCCTAAGTGACTTTTTTAAAATAATGATACGAAACCAATTGCTAGAGGATCATCTGAGACAATGTCACCCTAACAAAATAAATAAAGATTTAAAAATTTTCTAGCACTCAAAGATAAAGTTAAGAATAGACCCACACAATCTCACTTCAACATCATATATATATAGAGAAGATGTTGGTTTGTGAGCATCTTACAATATCTCTTTACTTATAGCAAAATATGGAAACATAGGTAAAACATTGATTTTACCAGCCATTGTAGTTGTGAAACTGTTTTACACACACCTACATCTGATATTATTAAAAGAATTTCTTTAAACAAAAATACAGTTCAAGGGCACATCGGTGGCATGAGTTATCAAATTAAAAGCTTCTTATGTGATTCTTTGCAAAGGAAATATATACAGTTTGGGATCAGTTTGGAACCAGTGGCATCACAGGCTCTGATGGGGTGTAGCGCTGTGTGCTGTAAACTGCCTAGGGGTTGCCAGCTCCTTATTTTTCCTCAGGGTTGACCCACGACAGCTTTCCCATGTTTGGGAATAGTTGCAAGGCAGCAGATTTTTAAATTCAGTTTTCCTTCTGCTATGTGGCTAATGAGCTCTTCCTGCTTGAAGCCTACCGGCTAAGGCGCCAGTTACTCGCCTTCGTCCCTTCCCCTTTAGTGAAAACAGTTCGGCGGACACGTGAAAGATACACGAGAAATTCTTTGCGAAAATTTTTACAATGATACTTAAAACAAATTAATTAATTAATATTTATTGTTTGAATGTCTTCTTTATAGAATGTATGAAACATGACATCCATAGGAACAGATGATAAGCCTGGGTAAAAAAACATTTCCAGTGTGTTTGATGATTCCAGCAATACATATTAAATTGGTTAAATTTGAATTTTATCAATAAAAATGAGTTATTATTTAATACTTATATGTATTTTTAAATTGCATTTTACTCTTCAACTAACTAAAATTAGAAATTAGTTTTCAAATAAATTGAAAAAAAAAAGCAATATAAGTTAAGCAGGGGGTCTACCAAAAAGCAGAAAACATGGCAAGGGGTCTACGAAACAAAAAAGTTTGGGAACCACTGGTCTACAGTGAAGTCAGTCCCGCAATAGTGAATTCTCAACAAAAAAAAAAAAAAAAATTTAAAACAAAATTTATCTAAAAAAAATTTAAAAAAAAAAAAAAAAAGAAAAAAAAAAAAATTTACTAAAAAAAAAAAAAAAAAAAAAAAAATAAAAAAAAAAAATTTTATAAAAAAAAAAAAAAAAATTTACTGAATGTTTGGGAACCACTGGTCTATAGTGAAATCAGTCCTGGGATAGTGAATTCTCAAAAAAAAAATAAAAAATTTAAAACAAAATTTATCTAAAGAAATTACAAAAAAAATATTATCTAAAAAAAAAAATTGAAAAAAAAATTAAAAAAAATTTTTTTTTATAAAAAAAACAACAAAAAAAAAAAAAAAAAATTTTACTAAAATTTTGGGAACCACTGGTCTACAGTGAAGTTAGTCCCAAGATAGTCAATTCTCGGAAAAAAAAAAAATAAAAAAATTTTTTAAAAAAATTATAAAAATTTTTTTATAAAAGTTTGGGAACCACTGGTCTACAGTGAAGTCAGTATCGGGAAAGTCAATTCTCGAAAAAAAAAAAAAATTTAAAAAAAAAAAAAAAAATTATCTAAAATAAAAAAATAAATAAAAATAAAAATAAAAAAAAAATTATCTAAAAAAAAAAATACAAAAAAAAAAAATATAAGTTAAGCAGGGGTTTTACCGAAAAGCAGAAAACATGGCAAGGGGTCTACGAGACAAAAAAATTTGGGAACCACTGCTCTAGATCTACATATTTAATATTAGAATCATCATTAGAGTTTGTCTAGTAGAGTCTAGAAAAGAATGTATAGATTACTATAGTCCTAGTATTCTAGATTATTAGTCTAGATCTAACTTAAAATTTTCAATAAATATTCTGGATTTCTTCAGCTTGGTCCATGTCAATCCTATCGTCTTTGCCTTATGGTCTACCGTTCTTCTGTTTTCTTTGCTTTGAAATCTAGATTGACTAGATCTACACAATGTCAATATAATTTCTAGATCTATATATCTAAGACTAATTAGTATGGGCTTAATATTACTGTATTATTTAGTTTAACTACAATTTTTCAGGTCAGCAGCATTACAGTAAGCACTGGTACAGCGTACCGGCACTTTTTTCAATGCAGCGAAAAAGTTACTTTTGTATTTTAAAGTTTATTATTTATTTATTAGTTGTTAAAAGGCAATCCATCACTGAGCTCCGGCACCTATTTCTTTACAAAAAAGCACTGATTACCTGTATATTCTTTAACAATAACGGTTTACTATTCTCAGGAATTAGTCATTCAAAAGACGGTGAGGAAAAGAATGGTCGACAAACCTTGTGTGGTGCCTTAACAGTCCAACAGACTAAGGGATAGATAAAGGTGAATTTAATTTATATCTTGATCTATATAAGTTGATTTACTGGACTAAAAATCTAGATATTGGTAAAACTTTGCTATTCTATTCTAAATCTAGTGTGACATTCCATATTTTTTATTCTGATTTTAGATAGATCTTGATTAGATCTAGATCCCATATGTATAGGACTTAGCACTAGATCTCTAGAAATTATTGTATATGATGCTAGATCTAGAAAATCTAGACTTGATCATAGAAATCTTCAAGAAAAATAATGAACTAACCTAGACAGATCTCTTGAATTACATTGTAAATCATCTTGTTGAATTATCTCCACCACCTTCAGTCAATAGACAACTATGGCTCATACGAGAACAAGAGCCTCTGCGTTGGCATCGACTATTTTCCAATCCTTTCTGTTCAGCTTCATCCATATTAAAATACATTTTAAAGGTTTTTATTACTTAATAGAAAAGATCTAGAATTTTAATAAAAATCTAGTCTATCTAGATCTAAAATTCTAGATCCACCCAATTTTATGTATACAAGTAGTATGGGTGTAGGATTGGCTTAATATAATAGTGAACAAATAGATGCTATCTTACTAGATTTTTCTAAGGCTTTTGACAAAGTTCACCGCCATAGTTTGCTTAAAAAATTAAAATATTTCGGCATTAATGGTCCACTGCATCAGTGGATTAAGGACTTTCTGATAGGGAGAGAACAAACTGTAATAATAAATGGCTCTAAATCAACACCGATAATAGTAAACTCAGGTGTACCTCAAGGAACAGTCTTGGGTCCACTACTATTTTTAATTTACATAAATGATTTACCAAATTGCATTACTTCAGGAACAAAAGTCAGATTATTTGCAGACGATTGCATAATATATAGAACAATAAAAACAACACAAGACACAGATATTTTACAAAGAGAATTAGATGAATTACAGAAATGGGAATCAAATTGGAGCATGTCTTTCCACCCAGAAAAATGTCAGTTGTTAAGAGTAACAAAAAAACTAAAACAAATTAATTCCACTTATCTTATTCATGGCAAACCAGTAACACAGACTAAAAACGCAAAATACCTAGGTGTTATAATAAATGAAAAACTGTCATGGAATCCACATATTGATGAAACTACAAAAAAATCAAACAAAGCATTAGGATTTATTAAAAGAAATTTCTATAAATCAAATAAGAACATAAAACTAAAATGTTATTTAAAACTTTGGTTAGGCCAATAATAGAATATGCATCCTCCGTTTGGGACCCCACAACTCAAGAAAACATTAAGAAACTAGAACAGACACAAAATAGAGCAGTGCGATTCATAACAAACGAATATTCACATTTGACTAGAGTAACACCTTTAGTAAAATCACTAAATTTAGAAAGTCTTCAGGACAGAAGGCTCAAAAGTAAAGTAGCAATCATACATAAAACACTGAACCATAATCTTCAAATACAAAAACAAAATTTAATAAAATACTCTGAAAGACACAAAGATAAAGGCACATTCCTCGTCCCATATGCTAGGACAAATTTGTACAAATACTCCTTCTTCCCTAGTGCTATTAGAGCATGGAATGGGTTGCCTGAGCTAGCCAGGAAAACCAGTGACTTTGCAGAATTTAAGTCATTGGTTAATATGCATGACTAAATGTTTGACGCGTAGGAGGTAATCATCTTCTTTTTTGAAGTAACGTCTGTATTATATAAGATAAGAAGATAATAGTATTTATCTTGAATCAGTTTGTTAATCTACATTATATGGGTATGATAGTTGTACATCTTCTACTAGATCAAGTTAAATATAGCTATCCTTTTTTAGATGTAATGTGAAATTGTATCTGATAGTATTTTTCATTCTTAGGTAGATCTTGATTACACTGCCTGGTTTTGTGGTTTGCACGAGACGGTTGACACAATGATCTGAAGTTCAAACTGCCATTTTCTACTGTCCGCTGCAAGATCTTGGCTGGAATGTAAAAGGAATGTCCAAAATATTTAAATGACAAACAGGATGGGAACTGATAATGAGGAATGTATGTCCAGTTTTTTTTTGTTTTTTTTTTTGTGTTTTTTTAATACAGATATGAAAGATGACATTACCCTAACTTAGAGTCATAGGAGTTTCATTAATTTATTTACTCAGATGCTGAAACAGACATCTGGCATATTCCTATAATCAGTATCATGGCCTTTGTATACAACAAAATTGATTGGAACTCCTAGACTAGAAATATAATTCAAGATTTAAATAAGGCACTGGTCATAGTTTTAGAAAGTGTGGCTAGCATTCTGGTAAGATATTTTATTAATAATTAGAAATTAAATTAAATTTTATTTAATGATATTAAATTTCTTTTTTAAGAATTATGGTCCATTTTTTCCCCATTTGTGTACAAAGAAAGAAGACAGAGAGATGGAAAGACATCAAAGAATGGGCAGGTCTGCCAAGAAATGGTTTATCCAGGGCTAAGTACAGAGAGGAATATAGAAGGGCTGTTGACAGATCTTGTGTGGTGCCCCCATGGTTCAACAGACTAATTGATTGGTAATGGTAAGAATTTAATGTATTTTTTAAAAAAAATTGTGTTAATTACATTAAGGGACTAAATCAGTCTTTTTTTATTTCCAGAAAATAATACCAGGGTTATGCTCCTTTGACCATTGAGTTCCAGGATGAAGAATGAAAGACAGAGAGCAATGTGAAGACATGAAAGAATGGGCAGGTCTGCCATGAAATGGTTTATCAGGGCTAAGTACAGAGAGGAATATAGAAGGGCTGTTGACAGATCTTGTGTGGTGCCCCCATGGTTCAACAGACTGATTGATAGGTAATGGTAAGAATTTAATGTATTTTGTAAAAAAAATGGTGTTAATTACATTAAGGGACTTAATCACTCTTTTCTTAATTTTTACATTCATTTAATGTAATTATTTTATACAGTAATATAAAGGCACATTCCTCGTCCCATATGCTAGGACAAATTTGTACAAATACTCCTTCTTCCCTAGTGCTATTAGAGCATGGAATGGGTTGCCTGAGCTAGCCAGGAAAACCAGTGACTTGGCAGAATTTAAGTCATTGGTTAATATGCATGACTAAATGCATGACGCGTAGGACGTAATCATCTTCTTTTTTGAAGTAACGTCTGTATTATATAAGATAAGAAGATAATATATGATTTTTATCTTGGTAAATCATTTAAATATATATCCTGCTAATCAAACCAAAGAATCTTCTCAATACTTATTTAAAAATTTTAATTTTGTCTGCATGTAACAAATGTTTAACGAAAAGAAATGTACACTGTCCAGAATTGATTATTTAAAACTGGGATTCATTCCTTCCTTGTCAAACAAGCCGTTGCCTAAGTGAATTTTAAAATAATGATACGAAACCAATTGCTAGAGGATCATCTGAGACAATGTCACCCTAACAAAATAGATAAAGATTTAAAAATTTTCTAGCACTCAAAGATAAAGTTAAGAATAGACCCACACAATCTCACTTCAACATCATATATATAGAGAGAAGATGTTGGTTTGTGAGCATCTTACAATATCTCTTTACTTATAGCAAAATATGGAAACATAGGTAAAACATTGATTTTACCAGCCGTTGTAGTTGTGAAAACTGTTTTACACACACCTACATCTGATATTATTAAAAGAATTTCTTTAAACAAAAATACAGTTCAAGGGCACATCGGTGGCATGAGTTATCAAATTAAAAGCTTCTTATGTGATTCTTTGCAAAGGAAATATATACAGTTTGGGATCAGTTTGGAACCAGTGGCGTCACAGGCTCTGATGGGGTGTAGCGCTGTGTGCTGTAAACTGCCTAGGGGTTGCCAGCTCCTTATTTTTCCTCAGGGTTGACCCACGACAGCTTTCTCATGTTTGGGAATAGTTGCAAGGCAGCAGATTTTTAAATTCAGTTTTCCTTCTGCTATGTGGCTAATGAGCTCTTCCTGCTTGAAGCCTACCGGCTAAGGCGCCAGTTACTCGCCTTCGTCCCTTCCACTTTAGTGAAAACAGTTCGGCGGACACGTGAAAGATACACGAGAAACTCTTTGCGAAAATTTTTACAATGATACTTAAAACAAATTAATTAATTAATATTTATTGTTTGAATGTCTTCTTTATAGAATGTATGAAACATGACATCCATAGGAACAGATGATAAGCCTGGGTAAAAAAACATTTCCAGTGTGTTTGATGATTCCAGCAATACATATTAAATTGGTTAAATTTGAATTTTATCAATAAAAATGAGTTATTATTTAATACTTATATGTATTTTTAAATTGCATTTTACTCTTCAACTAACTAAAATTAGAAATTAGTTTTCAAATAAATTGAAAAAAAAAAGCAATATAAGTTAAGCAGGGGGTCTACCAAAAAGCAGAAAACATGGCAAGGGGTCTACGAAACAAAAAAGTTTGGGAACCACTGGTCTACAGTGAAGTCAGTCCCGCAATAGTGAATTCTCAACAAAAAAAAAAAAAAAAATTTAAAACAAAATTTATCTAAAAAAAATTTAAAAAAAAAAAAAAAAAGAAAAAAAAAAAATTTACTAAAAAAAAAAAAAAAAAAAAAAATATAAAAAAAAAATTTTATAAAAAAAAAAAAAAAAAAAAATTTACTGAATGTTTGGGAACCACTGGTCTATAGTGAAATCAGTCCTGGGATAGTGAATTCTCAAAAAAAAAATAAATAATTTAAAACAAAATTTATCTAAAGAAATTACAAAAAAAATATTATCTAAAAAAAAAAATTGAAAAAAAAAATTAAAAAAAATTTTTTTTTATAAAAAAAACAACAAAAAAAAAAAAAAAAAATTTTACTAAAATTTTGGGAACCACTGGTCTACAGTGAAGTTAGTCCCAAGATAGTCAATTCTCGGAAAAAAAAAAAATAAAAAAATTTTTTTAAAAAATTATAAAAATTTTTTTATAAAAGTTTGGGAACCACTGGTCTACAGTGAAGTCAGTATCGGGAAAGTCAATTCTCGAAAAAAAAAAAAAATTTAAAAAAAAAAAAAAAAATTATCTAAAATAAAAAAATAAATAAAAATAAAAATAAAAAAAAAATTATCTAAAAAAAAAAATACAAAAAAAAAAAATATAAGTTAAGCAGGGGTTTTACCGAAAAGCAGAAAACATGGCAAGGGGTCTACGAGACAAAAAAATTTGGGAACCACTGCTCTAGATCTACATATTTAATATTAGAATCATCATTAGAGTTTGTCTAGTAGAGTCTAGAAAAGAATGTATAGATTACTATAGTCCTAGTATTCTAGATTATTAGTCTAGATCTAACTTAAAATTTTCAATAAATATTCTGGATTTCTTCAGCTTGGTCCATGTCAATCCTATCGTCTTTGCCTTATGGTCTACCGTTCTTCTGTTTTCTTTGCTTTGAAATCTAGATTGACTAGATCTACACAATGTCAATATAATTTCTAGATCTATATATCTAAGACTAATTAGTATGGGCTTAATATTACTGTATTATTTAGTTTAACTACAATTTTTCAGGTCAGCAGCATTACAGTAAGCACTGGTACAGCGTACCGGCACTTTTTTCAATGCAGCGAAAAAGTTACTTTTGTATTTTAAAGTTTATTATTTATTTATTAGTTGTTAAAAGGCAATCCATCACTGAGCTCCGGCACCTATTTCTTTACAAAAAAGCACTGATTACCTGTATATTCTTTAACAATAACGGTTTACTATTCTCAGGAATTAGTCATTCAAAAGACGGTGAGGAAAAGAATGGTCGACAAACCTTGTGTGGTGCCTTAACAGTCCAACAGACTAAGGGATAGATAAAGGTGAATTTAATTTATATCTTGATCTATATAAGTTGATTTACTGGACTAAAAATCTAGATATTGGTAAAACTTTGCTATTCTATTCTAAATCTAGTGTGACATTCCATATTTTTTATTCTGATTTTAGATAGATCTTGATTAGATCTAGATCCCATATGTATAGGACTTAGCACTAGATCTCTAGAAATTATTGTATATGATGCTAGATCTAGAAAATCTAGACTTGATCATAGAAATCTTCAAGAAAAATAATGAACTAACCTAGACAGATCTCTTGAATTACATTGTAAATCATCTTGTTGAATTATCTCCACCACCTTCAGTCAATAGACAACTATGGCTCATACGAGAACAAGAGCCTCTGCGTTGGCATCGACTATTTTCCAATCCTTTCTGTTCAGCTTCATCCATATTAAAATACATTTTAAAGGTTTTTATTACTTAATAGAAAAGATCTAGAATTTTAATAAAAATCTAGTCTATCTAGATCTAAAATTCTAGATCCACCCAATTTTATGTATACAAGTAGTATGGGTGTAGGATTGGCTTAATATAATAGTGAACAAATAGATGCTATCTTACTAGATTTTTCTAAGGCTTTTGACAAAGTTCACCGCCATAGTTTGCTTAAAAAATTAAAATATTTCGGCATTAATGGTCCACTGCATCAGTGGATTAAGGACTTTCTGATAGGGAGAGAACAAACTGTAATAATAAATGGCTCTAAATCAACACCGATAATAGTAAACTCAGGTGTACCTCAAGGAACAGTCTTGGGTCCACTACTATTTTTAATTTACATAAATGATTTACCAAATTGCATTACTTCAGGAACAAAAGTCAGATTATTTGCAGACGATTGCATAATATATAGAACAATAAAAACAACACAAGACACAGATATTTTACAAAGAGAATTAGATGAATTACAGAAATGGGAATCAAATTGGAGCATGTCTTTCCACCCAGAAAAATGTCAGTTGTTAAGAGTAACAAAAAAACTAAAACAAATTAATTCCACTTATCTTATTCATGGCAAACCAGTAACACAGACTAAAAACGCAAAATACCTAGGTGTTATAATAAATGAAAAACTGTCATGGAATCCACATATTGATGAAACTACAAAAAAATCAAACAAAGCATTAGGATTTATTAAAAGAAATTTCTATAAATCAAATAAGAACATAAAACTAAAATGTTATTTAAAACTTTGGTTAGGCCAATAATAGAATATGCATCCTCCGTTTGGGACCCCACAACTCAAGAAAACATTAAGAAACTAGAACAGACACAAAATAGAGCAGTGCGATTCATAACAAACGAATATTCACATTTGACTAGAGTAACACCTTTAGTAAAATCACTAAATTTAGAAAGTCTTCAGGACAGAAGGCTCAAAAGTAAAGTAGCAATCATACATAAAACACTGAACCATAATCTTCAAATACAAAAACAAAATTTAATAAAATACTCTGAAAGACACAAAGATAAAGGCACATTCCTCGTCCCATATGCTAGGACAAATTTGTACAAATACTCCTTCTTCCCTAGTGCTATTAGAGCATGGAATGGGTTGCCTGAGCTAGCCAGGAAAACCAGTGACTTTGCAGAATTTAAGTCATTGGTTAATATGCATGACTAAATGTTTGACGCGTAGGAGGTAATCATCTTCTTTTTTGAAGTAACGTCTGTATTATATAAGATAAGAAGATAATAGTCTTAATCTTGAATCAATTTGTTAATCTACATTATATGGGTATGATAGTTGTACATCTTCTACTAGATCAAGTTAAATATAGCTATCCTTTTCTAGATGTAATGTGAAATTGTATCTGATAGTATTTTTCATTCTTAGGTAGATCTTGATTACACTGCCTGGTTTTGTGGTTTGCACGAGACGGTTGACACAATGATCTGAAGTTCAAACTGCCATTTTCTACTGTCCGCTGCAAGATCTTGGCTGGAATGTAAAAGGAATGTCCAAAATATTTAAATGACAAACAGGATGGGAACTGATAATGAGGAATGTATGTCCAGTTTTTTTTTGTTTTTTTTTTTAATACAGATATGAAAGATGAAATTACCCTAACTTAGAGTCATAGAAGTTTCATTAATTTATTTACTCAGATGCTGAAACAGACATCTAGCATATTCCTATAATCAGTATCATGGCCTTTGTATACAACAAAATTGATTGGAACTCCTAGACTAGAAATATAATTCAAGATTTAAATAAGGCACTGTTCATAGTTTTAGAAAGTGTGGCTAGCATTCTGGTAAGATATTTTATTAATAATTAGAAATTAAATTAAATTTTATTTAATGATATTAAATTTCTTTTTTAAGAATTATGGTCCATTTTTTCCCCATTTGTGTACAAAGAAGGAAGACAAAGACATGGAAAGTCATCAAAGAATGGGCAGGTCTGCCAAGAAATGGTTTATCCAGGGCTAAGTACAGAGAGGAATATAGAAGGGCTGTTGACAGATCTTGTGTGGTGCCCCCATGGTTCAACAGACTAATTGATTGGTAATGGTAAGAATTTATTGTATTTTTTTAAAAAAAATTGTGTTAATTACATTAAGGGACTTAATCAGTCTTTTTTTATTTCCAGAAAATAATACCAGGGTTATGCTCCTTTGACCATTGAGTTCCAGGATGAAGAATGAAAGACAAAGAGCAATGTAAAGACATGAAAGAATAGGCAGGTCTGCCATGAAATGGTTTATCCAGGGCTAAGTACAGAGAGGAATATAGAAGGGCTGTTGACAGATCTTGTGTGGGGCCCCCATGGTTCAACAGACTGATTGATAGGTAATGGTAAGAATTTAATGTATTTTGTAAAAAAAATGGTGTTAATTACATTAAGGGACTTAATCACTCTTTTTTTAATTTTTACATTCATTTAATGTAATTATTTTATACAGTAATATATGATTTTTATCTTGGTAAATCATTTAAATATATATCCTGCTAATCAAACCAAAGAATCTTCTCAATACTTATTTAAAAATTTTAATTTTGTCTGCATGTAACAAATGTTTAATGAAAAGAAATGTACACTGTCCATCATTGATTATTTAAAACTGGGATTCATTCCTTCCTTGTCAAACAAGCCGTTGCCTAAGTGACTTTTTTAAAATAATGATACGAAACCAATTGCTAGAGGATCATCTGAGACAATGTCACCCTAACAAAATAGATAAAGATTTAAAAATTTTCTAGCACTCAAAGATAAAGTTAAGAATAGACCCACACAATCTCACTTCAACATCATATATATAGAGAGAAGATGTTGGTTTGTGAGCATCTTACAATATCTCTTTACTTATAGCAAAATATGGAAACATAGGTAAAACATTGATTTTACCAGCCGTTGTAGTTGTGAAAACTGTTTTACACACACCTACATCTGATATTATTAAAAGAATTTCTTTAAACAAAAATACAGTTCAAGGGCACATCGGTGGCATGAGTTATCAAATTAAAAGCTTCTTATGTGATTCTTTGCAAAGGAAATATATACAGTTTGGGATCAGTTTGGAACCAGTGGCGTCACAGGCTCTGATGGGGTGTAGCGCTGTGTGCTGTAAACTGCCTAGGGGTTGCCAGCTCCTTATTTTTCCTCAGGGTTGACCCACGACAGCTTTCCCATGTTTGGGAATAGTTGCAAGGCAGCAGATTTTTAAATTCAGTTTTCCTTCTGCTATGTGGCTAATGAGCTCTTCCTGCTTGAAGCCTACTGGCTAAGGCGCCAGTTACTCGCCTTCGTCCCTTCCCCTTTAGTGAAAACAGTTCGGCGGACACGTGAAAGATACACGAGAAACTCTTTGCGAAAACTTTTACAATGATACTTAAAACAAATTAATTAATTAATATTTATTGTTTGAATGTCTTCTTTATAGAATGTATGAAACATGACATCCATAGGAACAGATGATAAGCCTGGGTAAAAAAACATTTCCAGTGTGTTTGATGATTCCAGCAATACATATTAAATTGGTTAAATTTGAATTTTATCAATAAAAATGAGTTATTATTTAATACTTTATATGTATTTTTAAATTGCATTTTACTCTTCAACTCACTAAAATTAGAAATTAGTTTTCAAATAAATTGCAAAAAAAAAAGCAATATAAGTTAAGCAGGGGGTCAACCAAAAAGCAGAAAACATGGCAAGGGGTCTACGAAACAAAAAAGTTTGGGAACCACTGGTCTACAGTAAAGTCAGTCCCGCGATAGTGAATTCTCAAAAAAAAAAAAAAAAAATTTAAAACAAAATTTATCTAAAAAAAAAAAAAAAAAAAAAAAAAAAAAAAAAAAAAAAAATTTACTAAAAAAAAAAAAAAAAAAAAAATTAAAAAAAAAAATTTTATAAAAAAAAATAAAAAATTATCTAAAAAAAAAAAAAAAATTTATCTAAAAAAAAAAAAAAAAAAAAATTATCTAAAAAAATTAAAAATAAAAAAAAAAAAAAAAAAAATTAAAAAAAAAAAAATTTTATTAAAAAAAAAAAAAATTAAAAAAAAAAAAAAATTGAAAAAAAAAAAATTTAAAAAATTTTTTTTTTATAAAAAAAACATTAAAAAAAAAAAAAAAAATTTTACTAAAATTTTGGGAACCACTGGTCTACAGTGAAGTCAGTCCCAAGATAGTCAATTCTCGAAAAAAAAAAAAAAACATTTAAAAAAAAAATATAAAATTTTTTTTATAAAAGTTTGGGAACCACTGGTCTACAGTGATGTCAGTACTGGGATAGTCAATTCTCGAAAAAATACAAAAAAATACAAAAAAAAAAAATATAAGTTAAGCAGGGGTTCTACCGAAAAGCAGAAAACATGGCAAGGGGTCTACGAGACAAAAAAATTTGAAAACCACTGCTCTAGATCTACATATTTAATATTAGAATCATCATTAGAGTTTGTCTAGTAGAGTCTAAAAATTTTCAATAAATATTCTGGATTTCTTCAGCTTGGTCCATGTCAATCCTATCGTCTTTGCCTTATGGTCTACCGTTCTTCTGTTTTCTTTGCTTTGAAATCTAGATTGACTAGTTCTACACAATGTCAATATAATTTCTAGATCTATATATCTAAGACTAATTAGTATGGGCTTAATATTACTGTATTATTTAGTTTAACTACAATTTTTCAGGTCAGCAGCATTACAGTAAGCACTGGTACAGCGTACCGGCACTTTTTTCAATGCAGCGAAAAAGTTACTTTTGTATTTTAAAGTTTATTATTTATTTATTAGTTGTTAAAAGGCAATCCATCACTGAGCTCCGGCACCTATTTCTTTACCAAAAAGCACTGATTATCTGTATATTCTTTAACAATAACGGTTTACTATTCTCAGGAATTAGTCATTCAAAAGACGGTGAGGAAAAGAATGGTCGACAAACCTTGTGTGGTGCCTTAACAGTCCAACAGACTAAGGGATAGATAAAGGTGAATTTAATTTATATCTTGATCTATATAAGTTGATTTACTGGACTAAAAATCTAGATATTGGTAAAACTTTGCTATTCTATTCTAAATCTAGTGTGACATTCCATATTTTTTATTCTGATTTTAGATAGATCTTGATTAGATCTAGATCCCATATGTATAGGACTTAGCACTAGATCTCTAGAAATTATTGTATATGATGCTAGATCTAGAAAATCTAGACTTGATCATAGAAATCTTCAAGAAAAATAATGAACTAACCTAGACAGATCTCTTGAATTACATTGTAAATCATCTTGTTGAATTATCTCCACCACCTTCAGTCAATAGACAACTATGGCTCATACGAGAACAAGAGCCTCTGCGTTGGCATCGACTATTTTCCAATCATTTCTGTTAAACTTCATCCATATTAAAATACATTTTAAAGGTTTTTATTACTTAATAGAAAAGATCTAGAATTTTAATAAGAATCTAGTCTATCTAGATCTAAAATTCTAGATCCACCCAATTTTATATATACAAGTAGTATGGGTGTAGGATTGGCTTAATATAATAGTGAACAAATAGATGCTATCTTACTAGATTTTTCTAAGGCTTTTGACAAAGTTCACCACCATAGTTTGCTTAAAAAATTAAAATATTTTGGCATTAATGGTCCACTGCATCAGTGGATTAAAGACTTTCTGATAGGGAGAGAACAAACTGTAATAATAAATGGCTCTAAATCAACACCCATAACAGTAAACTCAGGTGTACCTCAAGGAACAGTCTTGGGTCCACTACTATTTTTAATTTACATAAATGATTTACCAAATTGCATTACTTCAGGAACAAAAGTCAGATTATTTGCAGACGATTGCATAATATATAGAACAATAAAAACAACACAAGACACAGATATTTTACAAAGAGAATTAGATGAATTACAGAAATGGGAATCAAATTGGAGCATGTCTTTCCACCCAGAAAAATGTCAGTTGTTAAGAGTAACAAAAAAACTAAAACAAATTAATTCCACTTATCTTATTCATGGCAAACAAGTAACACAGACTAAAAACGCAAAATACCTAGGTGTTATAATAAATGAAAAACTGTCATGGAATCCACATATTGATGAAACTACAAAAAAATCAAACAAAGCATTAGGATTTATTAAAAGAAATTTCTATAAATCAAATAAGAACATAAAACTAAAAACTTTGGTTAGGCCAATAATAGAATATGCATCCTCCGTTTGGGACCCCTCAACTCAAGAAAACATTAAGAAACTAGAACAGACACAAAATAGAGCAGTGCGATTCATAACAAACGAATATTCACATTTGACTAGAGTAACACCTTTAGTAAAATCACTAAATTTAGAAAGTCTTCAGGACAGAAGGCTCAAAAGTAAAGTAGCAATCATACATAAAACACTGAACCATAATCTTCAAATACAAAAACAAAATTTAATAAAATACTCTGAAAGACACAAAGATAAAAGCACATTCCTCATCCCATATGCTAGGACAAATTTGTACAAATACTCCTTCTTCCCTAGTGCTATTAGAGCATGGAATGGGTTGCCTGAGCTAGCCAGGAAAACCAGTGACTTGGCAGAATTTAAGTCATTGGTTAATATGCATGACTAAATGTTTGACGCGTAGGAGGTAATCATCTTCTTTTTTGAAGTAACGTCTGTATTATATAAGATAAGAAGATAATAGTCTTAATCTTGAATCAATTTGTTAATCTACATTATATGGGTATGATAGTTGTACATCTTCTACTAGATCAAGTTAAATATAGCTATCCTTTTCTAGATGTAATGTGAAATTGTATCTGATAGTATTTTTCATTCTTAGGTAGATCTTGATTACACTGCCTGGTTTTGTGGTTTGCACGAGACGGTTGACACAATGATCTGAAGTTCAAACTGCCATTTTCTACTGTCCGCTGCAAGATCTTGGCTGGAATGTAAAAGGAATGTCCAAAATATTTAAATGACAAACAGGATGGGAACTGATAATGAGGAATGTATGTCCAGTTTTTTTTTGTTTTTTTTTTTAATACAGATATGAAAGATGAAATTACCCTAACTTAGAGTCATAGAAGTTTCATTAATTTATTTACTCAGATGCTGAAACAGACATCTAGCATATTCCTATAATCAGTATCATGGCCTTTGTATACAACAAAATTGATTGGAACTCCTAGACTAGAAATATAATTCAAGATTTAAATAAGGCACTGTTCATAGTTTTAGAAAGTGTGGCTAGCATTCTGGTAAGATATTTTATTAATAATTAGAAATTAAATTAAATTTTATTTAATGATATTAAATTTCTTTTTTAAGAATTATGGTCCATTTTTTCCCCATTTGTGTACAAAGAAGGAAGACAAAGACATGGAAAGTCATCAAAGAATGGGCAGGTCTGCCAAGAAATGGTTTATCCAGGGCTAAGTACAGAGAGGAATATAGAAGGGCTGTTGACAGATCTTGTGTGGGGCCCCCATGGTTCAACAGACTAATTGATTGGTAATGGTAAGAATTTATTGTATTTTTTTAAAAAAAATTGTGTTAATTACATTAAGGGACTTAATCAGTCTTTTTTTATTTCCAGAAAATAATACCAGGGTTATGCTCCTTTGACCATTGAGTTCCAGGATGAAGAATGAAAGACAAAGAGCAATGTAAAGACATGAAAGAATAGGCAGGTCTGCCATGAAATGGTTTATCCAGGGCTAAGTACAGAGAGGAATATAGAAGGGCTGTTGACAGATCTTGTGTGGGGCCCCCATGGTTCAACAGACTGATTGATAGGTAATGGTAAGAATTTAATGTATTTTGTAAAAAAAATGGTGTTAATTACATTAAGGGACTTAATCACTCTTTTTTTAATTTTTACATTCATTTAATGTAATTATTTTATACAGTAATATATGATTTTTATCTTGGTAAATCATTTAAATATATATCCTGCTAATCAAACCAAAGAATCTTCTCAATACTTATTTAAAAATTTTAATTTTGTCTGCATGTAACAAATGTTTAATGAAAAGAAATGTACACTGTCCATCATTGATTATTTAAAACTGGGATTCATTCCTTCCTTGTCAAACAAGCCGTTGCCTAAGTGACTTTTTTAAAATAATGATACGAAACCAATTGCTAGAGGATCATCTGAGACAATGTCACCCTAACAAAATAGATAAAGATTTAAAAATTTTCTAGCACTCAAAGATAAAGTTAAGAATAGACCCACACAATCTCACTTCAACATCATATATATAGAGAGAAGATGTTGGTTTGTGAGCATCTTACAATATCTCTTTACTTATAGCAAAATATGGAAACATAGGTAAAACATTGATTTTACCAGCCGTTGTAGTTGTGAAAACTGTTTTACACACACCTACATCTGATATTATTAAAAGAATTTCTTTAAACAAAAATACAGTTCAAGGGCACATCGGTGGCATGAGTTATCAAATTAAAAGCTTCTTATGTGATTCTTTGCAAAGGAAATATATACAGTTTGGGATCAGTTTGGAACCAGTGGCGTCACAGGCTCTGATGGGGTGTAGCGCTGTGTGCTGTAAACTGCCTAGGGGTTGCCAGCTCCTTATTTTTCCTCAGGGTTGACCCACGACAGCTTTCCCATGTTTGGGAATAGTTGCAAGGCAGCAGATTTTTAAATTCAGTTTTCCTTCTGCTATGTGGCTAATGAGCTCTTCCTGCTTGAAGCCTACTGGCTAAGGCGCCAGTTACTCACCTTCGTCCCTTCCCCTTTAGTGAAAACAGTTCGGCGGACACGTGAAAGATACACGAGAAACTCTTTGCGAAAACTTTTACAATGATACTTAAAACAAATTAATTAATTAATATTTATTGTTTGAATGTCTTCTTTATAGAATGTATGAAACATGACATCCATAGGAACAGATGATAAGCCTGGGTAAAAAAACATTTCCAGTGTGTTTGATGATTCCAGCAATACATATTAAATTGGTTAAATTTGAATTTTATCAATAAAAATGAGTTATTATTTAATACTTTATATGTATTTTTAAATTGCATTTTACTCTTCAACTCACTAAAATTAGAAATTAGTTTTCAAATAAATTGCAAAAAAAAAAGCAATATAAGTTAAGCAGGGGGTCAACCAAAAAGCAGAAAACATGGCAAGGGGTCTACGAAACAAAAAAGTTTGGGAACCACTGGTCTACAGTAAAGTCAGTCCCGCGATAGTGAATTCTCAAAAAAAAAAAAAAAAATTTAAAACAAAATTTATCTAAAAAAATTTTAAAAAAGAAAAAAAAAAAAAATTTTATTAAAAAAAAAAAAAAAAAAAAAAAAAAAAATTTATAAAAAAAAAAAAAAATTTACTAAAAAAAAAAAAAAAAAAAAAAAAAAAAATTAAAAAAAAAAATTTTATAAAAAAAAAAAAAAAATTATCTAAAAAAAAAAAAAAAATTTATCTAAAAAAAAAAAAAAAAAAATTATCTAAAAAAATTGAAAAAAAAAAAAATTAAAAAAAAAAAAAAATTAAAAAAAAAAAATTTTATTAAAAAAAAAAAAAATTAAAAAAAAAAAAAAAATTGAAAAAAAAAAAATTTAAAAAATTTTTTTTTTATAAAAAAAACATTAAAAAAAAAAAAAAATTTTACTAAAATTTTGGGAACCACTGGTCTACAGTGAAGTCAGTCCCAAGATAGTCAATTCTCGAAAAAAAAAAAAAAAACATTTAAAAAAAAAATATAAAATTTTTTTTATAAAAGTTTGGGAACCACTGGTCTACAGTGATGTCAGTACTAGGATAGTCAATTCTCGAAAAAATACAAAAAAATACAAAAAAAAAAAATATAAGTTAAGCAGGGGTTCTACCGAAAAGCAGAAAACATGGCAAGGGGTCTACGAGACAAAAAAATTTGGGAACCACTGCTCTAGATCTACATATTTAATATTAGAATCATCATTAGAGTTTGTCTAGTAGAGTCTAAAAATTTTCAATAAATATTCTGGATTTCTTCAGCTTGGTCCATGTCAATCCTATCGTCTTTGCCTTATGGTCTACCGTTCTTCTGTTTTCTTTGCTTTGAAATCTAGATTGACTAGTTCTACACAATGTCAATATAATTTCTAGATCTATATATCTAAGACTAATTAGTATGGGCTTAATATTACTGTATTATTTAGTTTAACTACAATTTTTCAGGTCAGCAGCATTACAGTAAGCACTGGTACAGCGTACCGGCACTTTTTTCAATGCAGCGAAAAAGTTACTTTTGTATTTTAAAGTTTATTATTTATTTATTAGTTGTTAAAAGGCAATCCATCACTGAGCTCCGGCACCTATTTCTTTACCAAAAAGCACTGATTATCTGTATATTCTTTAACAATAACGGTTTACTATTCTCAGGAATTAGTCATTCAAAAGACGGTGAGGAAAAGAATGGTCGACAAACCTTGTGTGGTGCCTTAACAGTCCAACAGACTAAGGGATAGATAAAGGTGAATTTAATTTATATCTTGATCTATATAAGTTGATTTACTGGACTAAAAATCTAGATATTGGTAAAACTTTGCTATTCTATTCTAAATCTAGTGTGACATTCCATATTTTTTATTCTGATTTTAGATAGATCTTGATTAGATCTAGATCCCATATGTATAGGACTTAGCACTAGATCTCTAGAAATTATTGTATATGATGCTAGATCTAGAAAATCTAGACTTGATCATAGAAATCTTCAAGAAAAATAATGAACTAACCTAGACAGATCTCTTGAATTACATTGTAAATCATCTTGTTGAATTATCTCCACCACCTTCAGTCAATAGACAACTATGGCTCATACGAGAACAAGAGCCTCTGCGTTGGCATCGACTATTTTCCAATCATTTCTGTTAAACTTCATCCATATTAAAATACATTTTAAAGGTTTTTATTACTTAATAGAAAAGATCTAGAATTTTAATAAGAATCTAGTCTATCTAGATCTAAAATTCTAGATCCACCCAATTTTATATATACAAGTAGTATGGGTGTAGGATTGGCTTAATATAATAGTGAACAAATAGATGCTATCTTACTAGATTTTTCTAAGGCTTTTGACAAAGTTCACCACCATAGTTTGCTTAAAAAATTAAAATATTTCGGCATTAATGGTCCACTGCATCAGTGGATTAAAGACTTTCTGATAGGGAGAGAACAAACTGTAATAATAAATGGCTCTAAATCAACACCCATAACAGTAAACTCAGGTGTACCTCAAGGAACAGTCTTGGGTCCACTACTATTTTTAATTTACATAAATGATTTACCAAATTGCATTACTTCAGGAACAAAAGTCAGATTATTTGCAGACGATTGCATAATATATAGAACAATAAAAACAACACAAGACACAGATATTTTACAAAGAGAATTAGATGAATTACAGAAATGGGAATCAAATTGGAGCATGTCTTTCCACCCAGAAAAATGTCAGTTGTTAAGAGTAACAAAAAAACTAAAACAAATTAATTCCACTTATCTTATTCATGGCAAACAAGTAACACAGACTAAAAACGCAAAATACCTAGGTGTTATAATAAATGAAAAACTGTCATGGAATCCACATATTGATGAAACTACAAAAAAATCAAACAAAGCATTAGGATTTATTAAAAGAAATTTCTATAAATCAAATAAGAACATAAAACTAAAAACTTTGGTTAGGCCAATAATAGAATATGCATCCTCCGTTTGGGACCCCTCAACTCAAGAAAACATTAAGAAACTAGAACAGACACAAAATAGAGCAGTGCGATTCATAACAAACGAATATTCACATTTGACTAGAGTAACACCTTTAGTAAAATCACTAAATTTAGAAAGTCTTCAGGACAGAAGGCTCAAAAGTAAAGTAGCAATCATACATAAAACACTGAACCATAATCTTCAAATACAAAAACAAAATTTAATAAAATACTCTGAAAGACACAAAGATAAAAGCACATTCCTCATCCCATATGCTAGGACAAATTTGTACAAATACTCCTTCTTCCCTAGTGCTATTAGAGCATGGAATGGGTTGCCTGAGCTAGCCAGGAAAACCAGTGACTTGGCAGAATTTAAGTCATTGGTTAATATGCATGACTAAATGTTTGACGCGTAGGAGGTAATCATCTTCTTTTTTGAAGTAACGTCTGTATTATATAAGATAAGAAGATAATAGTCTTAATCTTGAATCAATTTGTTAATCTACATTATATGGGTATGATAGTTGTACATCTTCTACTAGATCAAGTTAAATATAGCTATCCTTTTCTAGATGTAATGTGAAATTGTATCTGATAGTATTTTTCATTCTTAGGTAGATCTTGATTACACTGCCTGGTTTTGTGGTTTGCACGAGACGGTTGACACAATGATCTGAAGTTCAAACTGCCATTTTCTACTGTCCGCTGCAAGATCTTGGCTGGAATGTAAAAGGAATGTCCAAAATATTTAAATGACAAACAGGATGGGAACTGATAATGAGGAATGTATGTCCAGTTTTTTTTTGTTTTTTTTTTAATACAGATATGAAAGATGAAATTACCCTAACTTAGAGTCATAGAAGTTTCATTAATTTATTTACTCAGATGCTGAAACAGACATCTAGCATATTCCTATAATCAGTATCATGGCCTTTGTATACAACAAAATTGATTGGAACTCCTAGACTAGAAATATAATTCAAGATTTAAATAAGGCACTGTTCATAGTTTTAGAAAGTGTGGCTAGCATTCTGGTAAGATATTTTATTAATAATTAGAAATTAAATTAAATTTTATTTAATGATATTAAATTTCTTTTTTAAGAATTATGGTCCATTTTTTCCCCATTTGTGTACAAAGAAGGAAGACAAAGACATGGAAAGTCATCAAAGAATGGGCAGGTCTGCCAAGAAATGGTTTATCCAGGGCTAAGTACAGAGAGGAATATAGAAGGGCTGTTGACAGATCTTGTGTGGTGCCCCCATGGTTCAACAGACTAATTGATTGGTAATGGTAAGAATTTATTGTATTTTTTTAAAAAAAATTGTGTTAATTACATTAAGGGACTTAATCAGTCTTTTTTTATTTCCAGAAAATAATACCAGGGTTATGCTCCTTTGACCATTGAGTTCCAGGATGAAGAATGAAAGACAAAGAGCAATGTAAAGACATGAAAGAATAGGCAGGTCTGCCATGAAATGGTTTATCCAGGGCTAAGTACAGAGAGGAATATAGAAGGGCTGTTGACAGATCTTGTGTGGGGCCCCCATGGTTCAACAGACTGATTGATAGGTAATGGTAAGAATTTAATGTATTTTGTAAAAAAAATGGTGTTAATTACATTAAGGGACTTAATCACTCTTTTTTTAATTTTTACATTCATTTAATGTAATTATTTTATACAGTAATATATGATTTTTATCTTGGTAAATCATTTAAATATATATCCTGCTAATCAAACCAAAGAATCTTCTCAATACTTATTTAAAAATTTTAATTTTGTCTGCATGTAACAAATGTTTAATGAAAAGAAATGTACACTGTCCATCATTGATTATTTAAAACTGGGATTCATTCCTTCCTTGTCAAACAAGCCGTTGCCTAAGTGACTTTTTTAAAATAATGATACGAAACCAATTGCTAGAGGATCATCTGAGACAATGTCACCCTAACAAAATAGATAAAGATTTAAAAATTTTCTAGCACTCAAAGATAAAGTTAAGAATAGACCCACACAATCTCACTTCAACATCATATATATAGAGAGAAGATGTTGGTTTGTGAGCATCTTACAATATCTCTTTACTTATAGCAAAATATGGAAACATAGGTAAAACATTGATTTTACCAGCCGTTGTAGTTGTGAAAACTGTTTTACACACACCTACATCTGATATTATTAAAAGAATTTCTTTAAACAAAAATACAGTTCAAGGGCACATCGGTGGCATGAGTTATCAAATTAAAAGCTTCTTATGTGATTCTTTGCAAAGGAAATATATACAGTTTGGGATCAGTTTGGAACCAGTGGCGTCACAGGCTCTGATGGGGTGTAGCGCTGTGTGCTGTAAACTGCCTAGGGGTTGCCAGCTCCTTATTTTTCCTCAGGGTTGACCCACGACAGCTTTCCCATGTTTGGGAATAGTTGCAAGGCAGCAGATTTTTAAATTCAGTTTTCCTTCTGCTATGTGGCTAATGAGCTCTTCCTGCTTGAAGCCTACTGGCTAAGGCGCCAGTTACTCACCTTCGTCCCTTCCCCTTTAGTGAAAACAGTTCGGCGGACACGTGAAAGATACACGAGAAACTCTTTGCGAAAACTTTTACAATGATACTTAAAACAAATTAATTAATTAATATTTATTGTTTGAATGTCTTCTTTATAGAATGTATGAAACATGACATCCATAGGAACAGATGATAAGCCTGGGTAAAAAAACATTTCCAGTGTGTTTGATGATTCCAGCAATACATATTAAATTGGTTAAATTTGAATTTTATCAATAAAAATGAGTTATTATTTAATACTTTATATGTATTTTTAAATTGCATTTTACTCTTCAACTCACTAAAATTAGAAATTAGTTTTCAAATAAATTGCAAAAAAAAAAAGCAATATAAGTTAAGCAGGGGGTCAACCAAAAAGCAGAAAACATGGCAAGGGGTCTACGAAACAAAAAAGTTTGGGAACCACTGGTGTACAGTAAAGTCAGTCCCGCGATAGTGAATTCTCAAAAAAAAAAAAAAAAAAATTTAAAACAAAATTTATCTAAAAAAAATTTTAAAAAAGAAAAAAAAAAAAAAATTTTATTAAAAAAAAAAAAAAAAAAAAAAAACAATTAAATTAAAAAAAAAAATTTTATAAAAAAAAATAAAAAATTATCTAAAAAAAAAAAAAAAATTTATCTAAAAAAAAAAAAAAAAAAAAAATTATCTAAAAAAATTGAAAAAAAAAAAATTAAAAAAAAAAAAAAATTAAAAAAAAAAAAATTTTATTAAAAAAAAAAAAAATTAAAAAAAAAAAAAAAATTGAAAAAAAAAAAATTTAAAAAATTTTTTTTTTTTATAAAAAAAACATTAAAAAAAAAAAAAAATTTTACTAAAATTTTGGGAACCACTGGTCTACAGTGAAGTCAGTCCCAAGATAGTCAATTCTCGAAAAAATACAAAAAAATACACACAAAAAAAATATAAGTTAAGCAGGGGTTCTACCGAAAAGCAGAAAACATGGCAAGGGGTCTACGAGACAAAAAAATTTGGGAACCACTGCTCTAGATCTACATATTTAATATTAGAATCATCATTAGAGTTTGTCTAGTAGAGTCTAAAAAAGAATGTATAGATTACTATAGTCCTAGTATTCTAGATTATTAGTCTAGATCTAACTAAAAATTTTCAATAAATATTCTGGATTTCTTCAGCTTGGTCCATGTCAATCCTATCGTCTTTGCCTTATGGTCTACCGTTCTTCTGTTTTCTTTGCTTTGAAATCTAGATTGACTAGTTCTACACAATGTCAATATAATTTCTAGATCTATATATCTAAGACTAATTAGTATGGGCTTAATATTACTGTATTATTTAGTTTAACTACAATTTTTCAGGTCAGCAGCATTACAGTAAGCACTGGTACAGCGTACCAGCACTTTTTTCAATGCAGCGAAAAAGTTACTTTTGTATTTTAAAGTTTATTATTTATTTATTAGTTGTTAAAAGGCAATCCATCACTGAGCTCCGGCACCTATTTCTTTACCAAAAAGCACTGATTATCTGTATATTCTTTAACAATAACGGTTTACTATTCTCAGGAATTAGTCATTCAAAAGACGGTGAGGAAAAGAATGGTCGACAAACCTTGTGTGGTGCCTTAACAGTCCAACAGACTAAGGGATAGATAAAGGTGAATTTAATTTATATCTTGATCTATATAAGTTGATTTACTGGACTAAAAATCTAGATATTGGTAAAACTTTGCTATTCTATTCTAAATCTAGTGTGACATTCCATATTTTTTATTCTGATTTTAGATAGATCTTGATTAGATCTAGATCCCATATGTATAGGACTTAGCACTAGATCTCTAGAAATTATTGTATATGATGCTAGATCTAGAAAATCTAGACTTGATCATAGAAATCTTCAAGAAAAATAATGAACTAACCTAGACAGATCTCTTGAATTACATTGTAAATCATCTTGTTGAATTATCTCCACCACCTTCAGTCAATAGACAACTATGGCTCATACGAGAACAAGAGCCTCTGCGTTGGCATCGACTATTTTCCAATCATTTCTGTTAAACTTCATCCATATTAAAATACATTTTAAAGGTTTTTATTACTTAATAGAAAAGATCTAGAATTTTAATAAGAATCTAGTCTATCTAGATCTAAAATTCTAGATCCACCCAATTTTATATATACAAGTAGTATGGGTGTAGGATTGGCTTAATATAATAGTGAACAAATAGATGCTATCTTACTAGATTTTTCTAAGGCTTTTGACAAAGTTCACCACCATAGTTTGCTTAAAAAATTAAAATATTTCGGCATTAATGGTCCACTGCATCAGTGGATTAAAGACTTTCTGATAGGGAGAGAACAAACTGTAATAATAAATGGCTCTAAATCAACACCCATAACAGTAAACTCAGGTGTACCTCAAGGAACAGTCTTGGGTCCACTACTATTTTTAATTTACATAAATGATTTACCAAATTGCATTACTTCAGGAACAAAAGTCAGATTATTTGCAGACGATTGCATAATATATAGAACAATAAAAACAACACAAGACACAGATATTTTACAAAGAGAATTAGATGAATTACAGAAATGGGAATCAAATTGGAGCATGTCTTTCCACCCAGAAAAATGTCAGTTGTTAAGAGTAACAAAAAAACTAAAACAAATTAATTCCACTTATCTTATTCATGGCAAACAAGTAACACAGACTAAAAACGCAAAATACCTAGGTGTTATAATAAATGAAAAACTGTCATGGAATCCACATATTGATGAAACTACAAAAAAATCAAACAAAGCATTAGGATTTATTAAAAGAAATTTCTATAAATCAAATAAGAACATAAAACTAAAAACTTTGGTTAGGCCAATAATAGAATATGCATCCTCCGTTTGGGACCCCTCAACTCAAGAAAACATTAAGAAACTAGAACAGACACAAAATAGAGCAGTGCGATTCATAACAAACGAATATTCACATTTGACTAGAGTAACACCTTTAGTAAAATCACTAAATTTAGAAAGTCTTCAGGACAGAAGGCTCAAAAGTAAAGTAGCAATCATACATAAAACACTGAACCATAATCTTCAAATACAAAAACAAAATTTAATAAAATACTCTGAAAGACACAAAGATAAAAGCACATTCCTCATCCCATATGCTAGGACAAATTTGTACAAATACTCCTTCTTCCCTAGTGCTATTAGAGCATGGAATGGGTTGCCTGAGCTAGCCAGGAAAACCAGTGACTTGGCAGAATTTAAGTCATTGGTTAATATGCATGACTAAATGTTTGACGCGTAGGAGGTAATCATCTTCTTTTTTGAAGTAACGTCTGTATTATATAAGATAAGAAGATAATAGTCTTAATCTTGAATCAATTTGTTAATCTACATTATATGGGTATGATAGTTGTACATCTTCTACTAGATCAAGTTAAATATAGCTATCCTTTTCTAGATGTAATGTGAAATTGTATCTGATAGTATTTTTCATTCTTAGGTAGATCTTGATTACACTGCCTGGTTTTGTGGTTTGCACGAGACGGTTGACACAATGATCTGAAGTTCAAACTGCCATTTTCTACTGTCCGCTGCAAGATCTTGGCTGGAATGTAAAAGGAATGTCCAAAATATTTAAATGACAAACAGGATGGGAACTGATAATGAGGAATGTATGTCCAGTTTTTTTTTGTTTTTTTTTTTAATACAGATATGAAAGATGAAATTACCCTAACTTAGAGTCATAGAAGTTTCATTAATTTATTTACTCAGATGCTGAAACAGACATCTAGCATATTCCTATAATCAGTATCATGGCCTTTGTATACAACAAAATTGATTGGAACTCCTAGACTAGAAATATAATTCAAGATTTAAATAAGGCACTGTTCATAGTTTTAGAAAGTGTGGCTAGCATTCTGGTAAGATATTTTATTAATAATTAGAAATTAAATTAAATTTTATTTAATGATATTAAATTTCTTTTTTAAGAATTATGGTCCATTTTTTCCCCATTTGTGTACAAAGAAGGAAGACAAAGACATGGAAAGTCATCAAAGAATGGGCAGGTCTGCCAAGAAATGGTTTATCCAGGGCTAAGTACAGAGAGGAATATAGAAGGGCTGTTGACAGATCTTGTGTGGTGCCCCCATGGTTCAACAGACTAATTGATTGGTAATGGTAAGAATTTATTGTATTTTTTTAAAAAAAATTGTGTTAATTACATTAAGGGACTTAATCAGTCTTTTTTTATTTCCAGAAAATAATACCAGGGTTATGCTCCTTTGACCATTGAGTTCCAGGATGAAGAATGAAAGACAAAGAGCAATGTAAAGACATGAAAGAATAGGCAGGTCTGCCATGAAATGGTTTATCCAGGGCTAAGTACAGAGAGGAATATAGAAGGGCTGTTGACAGATCTTGTGTGGGGCCCCCATGGTTCAACAGACTGATTGATAGGTAATGGTAAGAATTTAATGTATTTTGTAAAAAAAATGGTGTTAATTACATTAAGGGACTTAATCACTCTTTTTTTAATTTTTACATTCATTTAATGTAATTATTTTATACAGTAATATATGATTTTTATCTTGGTAAATCATTTAAATATATATCCTGCTAATCAAACCAAAGAATCTTCTCAATACTTATTTAAAAATTTTAATTTTGTCTGCATGTAACAAATGTTTAATGAAAAGAAATGTACACTGTCCATCATTGATTATTTAAAACTGGGATTCATTCCTTCCTTGTCAAACAAGCCGTTGCCTAAGTGACTTTTTTAAAATAATGATACGAAACCAATTGCTAGAGGATCATCTGAGACAATGTCACCCTAACAAAATAGATAAAGATTTAAAAATTTTCTAGCACTCAAAGATAAAGTTAAGAATAGACCCACACAATCTCACTTCAACATCATATATATAGAGAGAAGATGTTGGTTTGTGAGCATCTTACAATATCTCTTTACTTATAGCAAAATATGGAAACATAGGTAAAACATTGATTTTACCAGCCGTTGTAGTTGTGAAAACTGTTTTACACACACCTACATCTGATATTATTAAAAGAATTTCTTTAAACAAAAATACAGTTCAAGGGCACATCGGTGGCATGAGTTATCAAATTAAAAGCTTCTTATGTGATTCTTTGCAAAGGAAATATATACAGTTTGGGATCAGTTTGGAACCAGTGGCGTCACAGGCTCTGATGGGGTGTAGCGCTGTGTGCTGTAAACTGCCTAGGGGTTGCCAGCTCCTTATTTTTCCTCAGGGTTGACCCACGACAGCTTTCCCATGTTTGGGAATAGTTGCAAGGCAGCAGATTTTTAAATTCAGTTTTCCTTCTGCTATGTGGCTAATGAGCTCTTCCTGCTTGAAGCCTACTGGCTAAGGCGCCAGTTACTCGCCTTCGTCCCTTCCCCTTTAGTGAAAACAGTTCGGCGGACACGTGAAAGATACACGAGAAACTCTTTGCGAAAACTTTTACAATGATACTTAAAACAAATTAATTAATTAATATTTATTGTTTGAATGTCTTCTTTATAGAATGTATGAAACATGACATCCATAGGAACAGATGATAAGCCTGGGTAAAAAAACATTTCCAGTGTGTTTGATGATTCCAGCAATACATATTAAATTGGTTAAATTTGAATTTTATCAATAAAAATGAGTTATTATTTAATACTTTATATGTATTTTTAAATTGCATTTTACTCTTCAACTCACTAAAATTAGAAATTAGTTTTCAAATAAATTGCAAAAAAAAAAGCAATATAAGTTAAGCAGGGGGTCAACCAAAAAGCAGAAAACATGGCAAGGGGTCTACGAAACAAAAAAGTTTGGGAACCACTGGTCTACAGTAAAGTCAGTCCCGCGATAGTGAATTCTCAAAAAAAAAAAAAAAAATTTAAAACAAAATTTATCTAAAAAAATTTTAAAAAAGAAAAAAAAAAAAAAAAAAAAAAAAAAAAAAAAAAAAAAAAAAAAAATTTACTAAAAAAAAAAAAAAAAAGAAAAAAAATTAAAAAAAAAAATTTTATAAAAAAAAATAAAAAATTATCTAAAAAAAAAAAAAAAAATTTATCTAAAAAAAAAAAAAAAAAAAAAAAATTATCTAAAAAAATTGAAAAAAAAAAAAATTAAAAAAAAAAAAAAATTAAAAAAAAAAAAATTTTATTAAAAAAAAAAAAAATTAAGAAAAAAAAAAAAATTGAAAAGAAAAAAATTTAAATTTTTTTTTTTTATAAAAAAAACATTAAAAAAAAAAAAAAAAATTTTACTAAAATTTTGGGAACCACTGGTCTACAGTGAAGTCAGTCCCAAGATAGTCAATTCTCGAAAAAAAAAAAAAAAAAAAAAACATTTAAAAAAAAAATATAAAATTTTTTTTATAAAAGTTTGGGAACCACTGGTCTACAGTGATGTCAGTACTGGGATAGTCAATTCTCGAAAAAATACAAAAAAATACAAAAAAAAAAAATATAAGTTAAGCAGGGGTTCTACCGAAAAGCAGAAAACATGGCAAGGGGTCTACGAGACAAAAAAATTAGGGAACCACTGCTCTAGATCTACATATTTAATATTAGAATCATCATTAGAGTTTGTCTAGTAGAGTCTAAAAAAGAATGTATAGATTACTATAGTCCTAGTATTCTAGATTATTAGTCTAGATCTAACTAAAAATTTTCAATAAATATTCTGGATTTCTTCAGCTTGGTCCATGTCAATCCTATCGTCTTTGCCTTATGGTCTACCGTTCTTCTGTTTTCTTTGCTTTGAAATCTAGATTGACTAGTTCTACACAATGTCAATATAATTTCTAGATCTATATATCTAAGACTAATTAGTATGGGCTTAATATTACTGTATTATTTAGTTTAACTACAATTTTTCAGGTCAGCAGCATTACAGTAAGCACTGGTACAGCGTACCAGCACTTTTTTCAATGCAGCGAAAAAGTTACTTTTGTATTTTAAAGTTTATTATTTATTTATTAGTTGTTAAAAGGCAATCCATCACTGAGCTCCGGCACCTATTTCTTTACCAAAAAGCACTGATTATCTGTATATTCTTTAACAATAACGGTTTACTATTCTCAGGAATTAGTCATTCAAAAGACGGTGAGGAAAAGAATGGTCGACAAACCTTGTGTGGTGCCTTAACAGTCCAACAGACTAAGGGATAGATAAAGGTGAATTTAATTTATATCTTGATCTATATAAGTTGATTTACTGGACTAAAAATCTAGATATTGGTAAAACTTTGCTATTCTATTCTAAATCTAGTGTGACATTCCATATTTTTTATTCTGATTTTAGATAGATCTTGATTAGATCTAGATCCCATATGTATAGGACTTAGCACTAGATCTCTAGAAATTATTGTATATGATGCTAGATCTAGAAAATCTAGACTTGATCATAGAAATCTTCAAGAAAAATAATGAACTAACCTAGACAGATCTCTTGAATTACATTGTAAATCATCTTGTTGAATTATCTCCACCACCTTCAGTCAATAGACAACTATGGCTCATACGAGAACAAGAGCCTCTGCGTTGGCATCGACTATTTTCCAATCATTTCTGTTAAACTTCATCCATATTAAAATACATTTTAAAGGTTTTTATTACTTAATAGAAAAGATCTAGAATTTTAATAAGAATCTAGTCTATCTAGATCTAAAATTCTAGATCCACCCAATTTTATATATACAAGTAGTATGGGTGTAGGATTGGCTTAATATAATAGTGAACAAATAGATGCTATCTTACTAGATTTTTCTAAGGCTTTTGACAAAGTTCACCACCATAGTTTGCTTAAAAAATTAAAATATTTCGGCATTAATGGTCCACTGCATCAGTGGATTAAAGACTTTCTGATAGGGAGAGAACAAACTGTAATAATAAATGGCTCTAAATCAACACCCATAACAGTAAACTCAGGTGTACCTCAAGGAACAGTCTTGGGTCCACTACTATTTTTAATTTACATAAATGATTTACCAAATTGCATTACTTCAGGAACAAAAGTCAGATTATTTGCAGACGATTGCATAATATATAGAACAATAAAAACAACACAAGACACAGATATTTTACAAAGAGAATTAGATGAATTACAGAAATGGGAATCAAATTGGAGCATGTCTTTCCACCCAGAAAAATGTCAGTTGTTAAGAGTAACAAAAAAACTAAAACAAATTAATTCCACTTATCTTATTCATGGCAAACAAGTAACACAGACTAAAAACGCAAAATACCTAGGTGTTATAATAAATGAAAAACTGTCATGGAATCCACATATTGATGAAACTACAAAAAAAATCAAACAAAGCATTAGGATTTATTAAAAGAAATTTCTATAAATCAAATAAGAACATAAAACTAAAAACTTTGGTTAGGCCAATAATAGAATATGCATCCTCCGTTTGGGACCCCTCAACTCAAGAAAACATTAAGAAACTAGAACAGACACAAAATAGAGCAGTGCGATTCATAACAAACGAATATTCACATTTGACTAGAGTAACACCTTTAGTAAAATCACTAAATTTAGAAAGTCTTCAGGACAGAAGGCTCAAAAGTAAAGTAGCAATCATACATAAAACACTGAACCATAATCTTCAAATACAAAAACAAAATTTAATAAAATACTCTGAAAGACACAAAGATAAAAGCACATTCCTCATCCCATATGCTAGGACAAATTTGTACAAATACTCCTTCTTCCCTAGTGCTATTAGAGCATGGAATGGGTTGCCTGAGCTAGCCAGGAAAACCAGTGACTTGGCAGAATTTAAGTCATTGGTTAATATGCATGACTAAATGTTTGACGCGTAGGAGGTAATCATCTTCTTTTTTGAAGTAACGTCTGTATTATATAAGATAAGAAGATAATAGTCTTAATCTTGAATCAATTTGTTAATCTACATTATATGGGTATGATAGTTGTACATCTTCTACTAGATCAAGTTAAATATAGCTATCCTTTTCTAGATGTAATGTGAAATTGTATCTGATAGTATTTTTCATTCTTAGGTAGATCTTGATTACACTGCCTGGTTTTGTGGTTTGCACGAGACGGTTGACACAATGATCTGAAGTTCAAACTGCCATTTTCTACTGTCCGCTGCAAGATCTTGGCTGGAATGTAAAAGGAATGTCCAAAATATTTAAATGACAAACAGGATGGGAACTGATAATGAGGAATGTATGTCCAGTTTTTTTTTGTTTTTTTTTTTAATACAGATATGAAAGATGAAATTACCCTAACTTAGAGTCATAGAAGTTTCATTAATTTATTTACTCAGATGCTGAAACAGACATCTAGCATATTCCTATAATCAGTATCATGGCCTTTGTATACAACAAAATTGATTGGAACTCCTAGACTAGAAATATAATTCAAGATTTAAATAAGGCACTGTTCATAGTTTTAGAAAGTGTGGCTAGCATTCTGGTAAGATATTTTATTAATAATTAGAAATTAAATTAAATTTTATTTAATGATATTAAATTTCTTTTTTAAGAATTATGGTCCATTTTTTCCCCATTTGTGTACAAAGAAGGAAGACAAAGACATGGAAAGTCATCAAAGAATGGGCAGGTCTGCCAAGAAATGGTTTATCCAGGGCTAAGTACAGAGAGGAATATAGAAGGGCTGTTGACAGATCTTGTGTGGTGCCCCCATGGTTCAACAGACTAATTGATTGGTAATGGTAAGAATTTATTGTATTTTTTTAAAAAAAATTGTGTTAATTACATTAAGGGACTTAATCAGTCTTTTTTTATTTCCAGAAAATAATACCAGGGTTATGCTCCTTTGACCATTGAGTTCCAGGATGAAGAATGAAAGACAAAGAGCAATGTAAAGACATGAAAGAATAGGCAGGTCTGCCATGAAATGGTTTATCCAGGGCTAAGTACAGAGAGGAATATAGAAGGGCTGTTGACAGATCTTGTGTGGGGCCCCCATGGTTCAACAGACTGATTGATAGGTAATGGTAAGAATTTAATGTATTTTGTAAAAAAAATGGTGTTAATTACATTAAGGGACTTAATCACTCTTTTTTTAATTTTTACATTCATTTAATGTAATTATTTTATACAGTAATATATGATTTTTATCTTGGTAAATCATTTAAATATATATCCTGCTAATCAAACCAAAGAATCTTCTCAATACTTATTTAAAAATTTTAATTTTGTCTGCATGTAACAAATGTTTAATGAAAAGAAATGTACACTGTCCATCATTGATTATTTAAAACTGGGATTCATTCCTTCCTTGTCAAACAAGCCGTTGCCTAAGTGACTTTTTTAAAATAATGATACGAAACCAATTGCTAGAGGATCATCTGAGACAATGTCACCCTAACAAAATAGATAAAGATTTAAAAATTTTCTAGCACTCAAAGATAAAGTTAAGAATAGACCCACACAATTTCACTTCAACATCATATATATAGAGAGAAGATGTTGGTTTGTGAGCATCTTACAATATCTCTTTACTTATAGCAAAATATGGAAACATAGGTAAAACATTGATTTTACCAGCCGTTGTAGTTGTGAAAACTGTTTTACACACACCTACATCTGATATTATTAAAAGAATTTCTTTAAACAAAAATACAGTTCAAGGGCACATCGGTGGCATGAGTTATCAAATTAAAAGCTTCTTATGTGATTCTTTGCAAAGGAAATATATACAGTTTGGGATCAGTTTGGAACCAGTGGCGTCACAGGCTCTGATGGGGTGTAGCGCTGTGTGCTGTAAACTGCCTAGGGGTTGCCAGCTCCTTATTTTTCCTCAGGGTTGACCCACGACAGCTTTCCCATGTTTGGGAATAGTTGCAAGGCAGCAGATTTTTAAATTCAGTTTTCCTTCTGCTATGTGGCTAATGAGCTCTTCCTGCTTGAAGCCTACTGGCTAAGGCGCCAGTTACTCGCCTTCGTCCCTTCCCCTTTAGTGAAAACAGTTCGGCGGACACGTGAAAGATACACGAGAAACTCTTTGCGAAAACTTTTACAATGATACTTAAAACAAATTAATTAATTAATATTTATTGTTTGAATGTCTTCTTTATAGAATGTATGAAACATGACATCCATAGGAACAGATGATAAGCCTGGGTAAAAAAACATTTCCAGTGTGTTTGATGATTCCAGCAATACATATTAAATTGGTTAAATTTGAATTTTATCAATAAAAATGAGTTATTATTTAATACTTTATATGTATTTTTAAATTGCATTTTACTCTTCAACTCACTAAAATTAGAAATTAGTTTTCAAATAAATTGCAAAAAAAAAAGCAATATAAGTTAAGCAGGGGGTCAACCAAAAAGCAGAGAACATGGCAAGGGGTCTACGAAACAAAAAAGTTTGGGAACCACTGGTCTACAGTAAAGTCAGTCCCGCGATAGTGAATTCTCAAAAAAAAAAAAAAAAAATTTAAAACAAAATTTATCTAAAAAAATTTTAAAAAAGAAAAAAAAAAAAAAAATTTTATTAAAAAAAAAAAAAAAAAAAAAAAAAAAAAAAAAAAAAAAAAAAAAAAAAAAAAAAATTTACTAAAAAAAAAAAAAATAAAATTAAAAAAAAAAAATTTTATAAAAAAAAATAAAAAATTATCTAAAAAAAAAAAAAAAATTTATCTAAAAAAAAAAAAAAAAAAAAATTATCTAAAAAAATTGAAAAAAAAAAAAAATTAAAAAAAAAAAAAAATTAAAAAAAAAAAAATTTTATTAAAAAAAAAAAAAATTAAAAAAAAAAAAAAAATTGAAAAAAAAAAATTTAAATTTTTTTTTTTATAAAAAAAACATTAAAAAAAAAAAAAAAAATTTTACTAAAATTTTGGGAACCACTGGTCTACAGTGAAGTCAGTCCCAAGATAGTGAATTCTCAAAAAAAAAAAAAAAAAATTTAAAACAAAATTTATCTAAAAAAATTTTAAAAAAGAAAAAAAAAAAAAAATTTTATTAAAAAAAAAAAAAAAAAAAAAAATTGAAAAAAAAAAAATTTAAATTTTTTTTTTTATAAAAAAAACATTAAAAAAAAAAAAAAAAATTTTACTAAAATTTTGGGAACCACTGGTCTACAGTGAAGTCAGTCCCAAGATAGTCAATTCTCGAAAAAAAAAAAAAAAAAAAAAAACATTTAAAAAAAAAATATATAATTTTTTTTATAAAAGTTTGGGAACCACTGGTCTACAGTGATGTCAGTACTGGGATAGTCAATTCTCGAAAAAATACAAAAAAATACAAAAAAAAAAATATAAGTTAAGCAGGGGTTCTACCGAAAAGCAGAAAACATGGCAAGGGGTCTACGAGACAAAAAAATTTGGGAACCACTGCTCTAGATCTACATATTTAATATTAGAATCATCATTAGAGTTTGTCTAGTAGAGTCTAAAAAAGAATGTATAGATTACTATAGTCCTAGTATTCTAGATTATTAGTCTAGATCTAACTAAAAATTTTCAATAAATATTCTGGATTTCTTCAGCTTGGTCCATGTCAATCCTATCGTCTTTGCCTTATGGTCTACCGTTCTTCTGTTTTCTTTGCTTTGAAATCTAGATTGACTAGTTCTACACAATGTCAATATAATTTCTAGATCTATATATCTAAGACTAATTAGTATGGGCTTAATATTACTGTATTATTTAGTTTAACTACAATTTTTCAGGTCAGCAGCATTAAAGTAAGCACTGGTACAGTGTACCAGCACTTTTTTCAATGCAGCGAAAAAGTTACTTTTGTATTTTAAAGTTTATTATTTATTTATTAGTTGTTAAAAGGCAATCCATCACTGAGCTCCGGCACCTATTTCTTTACCAAAAAGCACTGATTATCTGTATATTCTTTAACAATAACGGTTTACTATTCTCAGGAATTAGTCATTCAAAAGACGGTGAGGAAAAGAATGGTCGACAAACCTTGTGTGGTGCCTTAACAGTCCAACAGACTAAGGGATAGATAAAGGTGAATTTAATTTATATCTTGATCTATATAAGTTGATTTACTGGACTAAAAATCTAGATATTGGTAAAACTTTGCTATTCTATTCTAAATCTAGTGTGACATTCCATATTTTTTATTCTGATTTTAGATAGATCTTGATTAGATCTAGATCCCATATGTATAGGACTTAGCACTAGATCTCTAGAAATTATTGTATATGATGCTAGATCTAGAAAATCTAGACTTGATCATAGAAATCTTCAAGAAAAATAATGAACTAACCTAGACAGATCTCTTGAATTACATTGTAAATCATCTTGTTGAATTATCTCCACCACCTTCAGTCAATAGACAACTATGGCTCATACGAGAACAAGAGCCTCTGCGTTGGCATCGACTATTTTCCAATCATTTCTGTTAAACTTCATCCATATTAAAATACATTTTAAAGGTTTTTATTACTTAATAGAAAAGATCTAGAATTTTAATAAGAATCTAGTCTATCTAGATCTAAAATTCTAGATCCACCCAATTTTATATATACAAGTAGTATGGGTGTAGGATTGGCTTAATATAATAGTGAACAAATAGATGCTATCTTACTAGATTTTTCTAAGGCTTTTGACAAAGTTCACCACCATAGTTTGCTTAAAAAATTAAAATATTTCGGCATTAATGGTCCACTGCATCAGTGGATTAAAGACTTTCTGATAGGGAGAGAACAAACTGTAATAATAAATGGCTCTAAATCAACACCCATAACAGTAAACTCAGGTGTACCTCAAGGAACAGTCTTGGGTCCACTACTATTTTTAATTTACATAAATGATTTACCAAATTGCATTACTTCAGGAACAAAAGTCAGATTATTTGCAGACGATTGCATAATATATAGAACAATAAAAACAACACAAGACACAGATATTTTACAAAGAGAATTAGATGAATTACAGAAATGGGAATCAAATTGGAGCATGTCTTTCCACCCAGAAAAATGTCAGTTGTTAAGAGTAACAAAAAAACTAAAACAAATTAATTCCACTTATCTTATTCATGGCAAACAAGTAACACAGACTAAAAACGCAAAATACCTAGGTGTTATAATAAATGAAAAACTGTCATGGAATCCACATATTGATGAAACTACAAAAAAATCAAACAAAGCATTAGGATTTATTAAAAGAAATTTCTATAAATCAAATAAGAACATAAAACTAAAAACTTTGGTTAGGCCAATAATAGAATATGCATCCTCCGTTTGGGACCCCTCAACTCAAGAAAACATTAAGAAACTAGAACAGACACAAAATAGAGCAGTGCGATTCATAACAAACGAATATTCACATTTGACTAGAGTAACACCTTTAGTAAAATCACTAAATTTAGAAAGTCTTCAGGACAGAAGGCTCAAAAGTAAAGTAGCAATCATACATAAAACACTGAACCATAATCTTCAAATACAAAAACAAAATTTAATAAAATACTCTGAAAGACACAAAGATAAAAGCACATTCCTCATCCCATATGCTAGGACAAATTTGTACAAATACTCCTTCTTCCCTAGTGCTATTAGAGCATGGAATGGGTTGCCTGAGCTAGCCAGGAAAACCAGTGACTTGGCAGAATTTAAGTCATTGGTTAATATGCATGACTAAATGTTTGACGCGTAGGAGGTAATCATCTTCTTTTTTGAAGTAACGTCTGTATTATATAAGATAAGAAGATAATAGTCTTAATCTTGAATCAATTTGTTAATCTACATTATATGGGTATGATAGTTGTACATCTTCTACTAGATCAAGTTAAATATAGCTATCCTTTTCTAGATGTAATGTGAAATTGTATCTGATAGTATTTTTCATTCTTAGGTAGATCTTGATTACACTGCCTGGTTTTGTGGTTTGCACGAGACGGTTGACACAATGATCTGAAGTTCAAACTGCCATTTTCTACTGTCCGCTGCAAGATCTTGGCTGGAATGTAAAAGGAATGTCCAAAATATTTAAATGACAAACAGGATGGGAACTGATAATGAGGAATGTATGTCCAGTTTTTTTTTGTTTTTTTTTTAATACAGATATGAAAGATGAAATTACCCTAACTTAGAGTCATAGAAGTTTCATTAATTTATTTACTCAGATGCTGAAACAGACATCTAGCATATTCCTATAATCAGTATCATGGCCTTTGTATACAACAAAATTGATTGGAACTCCTAGACTAGAAATATAATTCAAGATTTAAATAAGGCACTGTTCATAGTTTTAGAAAGTGTGGCTAGCATTCTGGTAAGATATTTTATTAATAATTAGAAATTAAATTAAATTTTATTTAATGATATTAAATTTCTTTTTTAAGAATTATGGTCCATTTTTTCCCCATTTGTGTACAAAGAAGGAAGACAAAGACATGGAAAGTCATCAAAGAATGGGCAGGTCTGCCAAGAAATGGTTTATCCAGGGCTAAGTACAGAGAGGAATATAGAAGGGCTGTTGACAGATCTTGTGTGGTGCCCCCATGGTTCAACAGACTAATTGATTGGTAATGGTAAGAATTTATTGTATTTTTAAAAAAAAAATTGTGTTAATTACATTAAGGGACTTAATCAGTCTTTTTTTATTTCCAGAAAATAATACCAGGGTTATGCTCCTTTGACCATTGAGTTCCAGGATGAAGAATGAAAGACAGAGAGCAATGTGAAGACATGAAAGAATGGGCAGGTCTGCCATGAAATGGTTTATCCAGGGCTAAGTACAGAGAGGAATATAGAAGGGCTGTTGACAGATCTTGTGTGGGGCCCCCATGGTTCAACAGACTGATTGATAGGTAATGGTAAGAATTTAATGTATTTTGTAAAAAAAATGGTGTTAATTACATTAAGGGACTTAATCACTCTTTTTTTTAATTTTTACATTCATTTAATGTAATTATTTTATACAGTAATATATGATTTTTATCTTGGTAAATCATTTAAATATATATCCTGCTAATCAAACCAAAGAATCTTCTCAATACTTATTTAAAAATTTTAATTTTGTCTGCATGTAACAAATGTTTAACGAAAAGAAATGTACACTGTCCATCATTGATTATTTAAAACTGGGATTCATTCCTTCCTTGTCAAACAAGCCGTTGCCTAAGTGACTTTTTTAAAATAATGATACGAAACCAATTGCTAGAGGATGATCTGAGACAATGTCACCCTAACAAAATAGATAAAGATTTAAAAATTTTCTAGCACTCAAAGATAAAGTTAAGAATAGACCCACACAATCTCACTTCAACATCATATATATAGAGAGAAGATGTTGGTTTGTGAGCATCTTACAATATCTCTTTACTTATAGCAAAATATGGAAACATAGGTAAAACATTGATTTTACCAGCCGTTGTAGTTGTGAAAACTGTTTTACACACACCTACATCTGATATTATTAAAAGAATTTCTTTAAACAAAAATACAGTTCAAGGGCACATCGGTGGCATGAGTTATCAAATTAAAAGCTTCTTATGTGATTCTTTGCAAAGGAAATATATACAGTTTGGGATCAGTTTGGAACCAGTGGCGTCACAGGCTCTGATGGGGTGTAGCGCTGTGTGCTGTAAACTGCCTAGGGGTTGCCAGCTCCTTATTTTTCCTCAGGGTTGACCCACGACAGCTTTCCCATGTTTGGGAATAGTTGCAAGGCAGCAGATTTTTAAATTCAGTTTTCCTTCTGCTATGTGGCTAATGAGCTCTTCCTGCTTGAAGCCTACTGGCTAAGGCGCCAGTTACTCGCCTTTGTCCCTTCCCCTTTAGTGAAAACAGTTCGGCGGACACGTGAAAGATACACGAGAAACTCTTTGCGAAAACTTTTACAATGATACTTAAAACAAATTAATTAATTAATATTTATTGTTTGAATGTCTTCTTTATAGAATGTATGAAACATGACATCCATAGGAACAGATGATAAGCCTGGGTAAAAAAACATTTCCAGTGTGTTTGATGATTCCAGCAATACATATTAAATTGGTTAAATTTGAATTTTATCAATAAAAATGAGTTATTATTTAATACTTTATATGTATTTTTAAATTGCATTTTACTCTTCAACTCACTAAAATTAGAAATTAGTTTTCAAATAAATTGCAAAAAAAAAAGCAATATAAGTTAAGCAGGGGGTCAACCAAAAAGCAGAAAACATGGCAAGGGGTCTACGAAACAAAAAAGTTTGGGAACCACTGGTCTACAGTAAAGTCAGTCCCGCGATAGTGAATTCTCAAAAAAAAAAAAAAAAAAATTTAAAACAAAATTTATCTAAAAAAATTTTAAAAAAGAAAAAAAAAAAAATTTTATTAAAAAAAAAAAAAAAAAAAAAAAAAAAAAAATTTATAAAAAAAAAAAAAAATTTACTAAAAAAAAAAAAAAAAAAAAAAAAAAATTAAAAAAAAAAATTTTATAAAAAAAAATAAAAAATTATCTAAAAAAAAAAAAAAAAATTTATCTAAAAAAAAAAAAAAAAAAAAAATTATCTAAAAAAATTGAAAAAAAAAAAAATTGAAAAAAAAAAAAATTAAAAAAAAAAAAATTTTATTAAAAAAAAAAAAATTAAAAAAAAAAAAAATTGAAAAAAAAAAAATTTAAAAATTTTTTTTTTTTTATAAAAAAAACATTAAAAAAAAAAAAAAAAAATTTTACTAAAATTTTGGGAACCACTGGTCTACAGTGAAGTCAGTCCCAAGATAGTCAATTCTCGAAAAAAAAAAAAAAAACATTTAAAAAAAAAATATAAAATTTTTTTTATAAAAGTTTGGGAACCACTGGTCTACAGTGATGTCAGTACTGGGATAGTCAATTCTCGAAAAATTCAAAAAAATACACAAAAAAAAAATATAAGTTAAGCAGGGGTTCTACCGAAAAGCAGAAAACATGGCAAGGGGTCTACGAGACAAAAAAATTTGGGAACCACTGCTCTAGATCTACATATTTAATATTAGAATCATCATTAGAGTTTGTCTAGTAGAGTCTAAAAAAGAATGTATAGATTACTATAGTCCTAGTATTCTAGATTATTAGTCTAGATCTAACTAAAAATTTTCAATAAATATTCTGGATTTCTTCAGCTTGGTCCATGTCAATCCTATCGTCTTTGCCTTATGGTCTACCGTTCTTCTGTTTTCTTTGCTTTGAAATCTAGATTGACTAGTTCTACACAATGTCAATATAATTTCTAGATCTATATATCTAAGACTAATTAGTATGGGCTTAATATTACTGTATTATTTAGTTTAACTACAATTTTTCAGGTCAGCAGCATTACAGTAAGCACTGGTACAGCGTACCAGCACTTTTTTCAATGCAGCGAAAAAGTTACTTTTGTATTTTAAAGTTTATTATTTATTTATTAGTTGTTAAAAGGCAATCCATCACTGAGCTCCGGCACCTATTTCTTTACCAAAAAGCACTGATTATCTGTATATTCTTTAACAATAACGGTTTACTATTCTCAGGAATTAGTCATTCAAAAGACGGTGAGGAAAAGAATGGTCGACAAACCTTGTGTGGTGCCTTAACAGTCCAACAGACTAAGGGATAGATAAAGGTGAATTTAATTTATATCTTGATCTATATAAGTTTATTTACTGGACTAAAAATCTAGATATTGGTAAAACTTTGCTATTCTATTCTAAATCTAGTGTGACATTCCATATTTTTTATTCTGATTTTAGATAGATCTTGATTAGATCTAGATCCCATATGTATAGGACTTAGCACTAGATCTCTAGAAATTATTGTATATGATGCTAGATCTAGAAAATCTAGACTTGATCATAGAAATCTTCAAGAAAAATAATGAACTAACCTAGACAGATCTCTTGAATTACATTGTAAATCATCTTGTTGAATTATCTCCACCACCTTCAGTCAATAGACAACTATGGCTCATACGAGAACAAGAGCCTCTGCGTTGGCATCGACTATTTTCCAATCATTTCTGTTAAACTTCATCCATATTAAAATACATTTTAAAGGTTTTTATTACTTAATAGAAAAGATCTAGAATTTTAATAAGAATCTAGTCTATCTAGATCTAAAATTCTAGATCCACCCAATTTTATATATACAAGTAGTATGGGTGTAGGATTGGCTTAATATAATAGTGAACAAATAGATGCTATCTTACTAGATTTTTCTAAGGCTTTTGACAAAGTTCACCACCATAGTTTGCTTAAAAAATTAAAATATTTCGGCATTAATGGTCCACTGCATCAGTGGATTAAAGACTTTCTGATAGGGAGAGAACAAACTGTAATAATAAATGGCTCTAAATCAACACCCATAACAGTAAACTCAGGTGTACCTCAAGGAACAGTCTTGGGTCCACTACTATTTTTAATTTACATAAATGATTTACCAAATTGCATTACTTCAGGAACAAAAGTCAGATTATTTGCAGACGATTGCATAATATATAGAACAATAAAAACAACACAAGACACAGATATTTTACAAAGAGAATTAGATGAATTACAGAAATGGGAATCAAATTGGAGCATGTCTTTCCACCCAGAAAAATGTCAGTTGTTAAGAGTAACAAAAAAACTAAAACAAATTAATTCCACTTATCTTATTCATGGCAAACAAGTAACACAGACTAAAAACGCAAAATACCTAGGTGTTATAATAAATGAAAAACTGTCATGGAATCCACATATTGATGAAACTACAAAAAAATCAAACAAAGCATTAGGATTTATTAAAAGAAATTTCTATAAATCAAATAAGAACATAAAACTAAAAACTTTGATTAGGCCAATAATAGAATATGCATCCTCCGTTTGGGACCCCTCAACTCAAGAAAACATTAAGAAACTAGAACAGACACAAAATAGAGCAGTGCGATTCATAACAAACGAATATTCACATTTGACTAGAGTAACACCTTTAGTAAAATCACTAAATTTAGAAAGTCTTCAGGACAGAAGGCTCAAAAGTAAAGTAGCAATCATACATAAAACACTGAACCATAATCTTCAAATACAAAAACAAAATTTAATAAAATACTCTGAAAGACACAAAGATAAAAGCACATTCCTCATCCCATATGCTAGGACAAATTTGTACAAATACTCCTTCTTCCCTAGTGCTATTAGAGCATGGAATGGGTTGCCTGAGCTAGCCAGGAAAACCAGTGACTTGGCAGAATTTAAGTCATTGGTTAATATGCATGACTAAATGTTTGACGCGTAGGAGGTAATCATCTTCTTTTTTGAAGTAACGTCTGTATTATATAAGATAAGAAGATAATAGTCTTAATCTTGAATCAATTTGTTAATCTACATTATATGGGTATGATAGTTGTACATCTTCTACTAGATCAAGTTAAATATAGCTATCCTTTTCTAGATGTAATGTGAAATTGTATCTGATAGTATTTTTCATTCTTAGGTAGATCTTGATTACACTGCCTGGTTTTGTGGTTTGCACGAGACGGTTGACACAATGATCTGAAGTTCAAACTGCCATTTTCTACTGTCCGCTGCAAGATCTTGGCTGGAATGTAAAAGGAATGTCCAAAATATTTAAATGACAAACAGGATGGGAACTGATAATGAGGAATGTATGTCCAGTTTTTTTTTTGTTTTTTTTTAATACAGATATGAAAGATGAAATTACCCTAACTTAGAGTCATAGAAGTTTCATTAATTTATTTACTCAGATGCTGAAACAGACATCTAGCATATTCCTATAATCAGTATCATGGCCTTTGTATACAACAAAATTGATTGGAACTCCTAGACTAGAAATATAATTCAAGATTTAAATAAGGCACTGTTCATAGTTTTAGAAAGTGTGGCTAGCATTCTGGTAAGATATTTTATTAATAATTAGAAATTAAATTAAATTTTATTTAATGATATTAAATTTCTTTTTTAAGAATTATGGTCCATTTTTTCCCCATTTGTGTACAAAGAAGGAAGACAAAGACATGGAAAGTCATCAAAGAATGGGCAGGTCTGCCAAGAAATGGTTTATCCAGGGCTAAGTACAGAGAGGAATATAGAAGGGCTGTTGACAGATCTTGTGTGGTGCCCCCATGGTTCAACAGACTAATTGATTGGTAATGGTAAGAATTTATTGTATTTTTTAAAAAAAAATTGTGTTAATTACATTAAGGGACTTAATCAGTCTTTTTTTATTTCCAGAAAATAATACCAGGGTTATGCTCCTTTGACCATTGAGTTCCAGGATGAAGAATGAAAGACAGAGAGCAATGTGAAGACATGAAAGAATGGGCAGGTCTGCCATGAAATGGTTTATCCAGGGCTAAGTACAGAGAGGAATATAGAAGGGCTGTTGACAGATCTTGTGTGGGGCCCCCATGGTTCAACAGACTGATTGATAGGTAATGGTAAGAATTTAATGTATTTTGTAAAAAAAATGGTGTTAATTACATTAAGGGACTTAATCACTCTTTTTTTAATTTTTACATTCATTTAATGTAATTATTTTATACAGTAATATATGATTTTTATCTTGGTAAATCATTTAAATATATATCCTGCTAATCAAACCAAAGAATCTTCTCAATACTTATTTAAAAATTTTAATTTTGTCTGCATGTAACAAATGTTTAACGAAAAGAAATGTACACTGTCCATCATTGATTATTTAAAACTGGGATTCATTCCTTCCTTGTCAAACAAGCCGTTGCCTAAGTGACTTTTTTAAAATAATGATACGAAACCAATTGCTAGAGGATCATCTGAGACAATGTCACCCTAACAAAATAGATAAAGATTTAAAAATTTTCTAGCACTCAAAGATAAAGTTAAGAATAGACCCACACAATCTCACTTCAACATCATATATATAGAGAGAAGATGTTGGTTTGTGAGCATCTTACAATATCTCTTTACTTATAGCAAAATATGGAAACATAGGTAAAACATTGATTTTACCAGCCGTTGTAGTTGTGAAAACTGTTTTACACACACCTACATCTGATATTATTAAAAGAATTTCTTTAAACAAAAATACAGTTCAAGGGCACATCGGTGGCATGAGTTATCAAATTAAAAGCTTCTTATGTGATTCTTTGCAAAGGAAATATATACAGTTTGGGATCAGTTTGGAACCAGTGGCGTCACAGGCTCTGATGGGGTGTAGCGCTGTGTGCTGTAAACTGCCTAGGGGTTGCCAGCTCCTTATTTTTCCTCAGGGTTGACCCACGACAGCTTTCCCATGTTTGGGAATAGTTGCAAGGCAGCAGATTTTTAAATTCAGTTTTCCTTCTGCTATGTGGCTAATGAGCTCTTCCTGCTTGAAGCCTACTGGCTAAGGCGCCAGTTACTCGCCTTTGTCCCTTCCCCTTTAGTGAAAACAGTTCGGCGGACACGTGAAAGATACATGAGAAACTCTTTGCGAAAACTTTTACAATGATACTTAAAACAAATTAATTAATTAATATTTATTGTTTGAATGTCTTCTTTATAGAATGTATGAAACATGACATCCATAGGAACAGATGATAAGCCTGGGTAAAAAAACATTTCCAGTGTGTTTGATGATTCCAGCAATACATATTAAATTGGTTAAATTTGAATTTTATCAATAAAAATGAGTTATTATTTAATACTTTATATGTATTTTTAAATTGCATTTTACTCTTCAACTCACTAAAATTAGAAATTAGTTTTCAAATAAATTGCAAAAAAAAAAAGCAATATAAGTTAAGCAGGGGGTCAACCAAAATACCGAAAACATGGCAAGGGGTCTACGAAACAAAAAAGTTTGGGAACCACTGGTCTACAGTAAAGTCAGTCCCGCGATAGTGAATTCTCAAAAAAAAAAAAAAAAAATTTAAAACAAAATTTATCTAAAAAAATTTTAAAAAAGAAAAAAAAAAAAAATTTTATATTAAAAAAAAAAAAAAAAAAAAAAAAAAAAAAAAAAAAAAAAAAAAAAAAAAAAAAAAAAAAAAAAAAAAAAAAAAAAAAAAAATTTTATAAAAAAAAATAAAAAATTATCTAAAAAAAAAAAAAAATTTATCTAAAAAAAAAAAAAAAAAAAAAAATTATCTAAAAAAATTGAAAAAAAAAAAAAATTAAAAAAAAAAAAAAAATAAAAAAAAAAAAAATTTTATTAAAAAAAAAAAAAATTAAAAAAAAAAAAAATTGAAAAAAAAAAAATTAAAAAATTTTTTTTTTATAAAAAAAACATTTAAAAAAAAAAAAAAAAATTTTACTAAAATTTTGGGAACCACTGGTCTACAGTGAAGTCAGTCCCAAGATAGTCAATTCTCGAAAAAAAAAAAAAAAAAAAAAAACATTTAAAAAAAAAATATAAAATTTTTTTTATAAAAGTTTGGGAACCACTGGTCTACAGTGATGTCAGTACTGGGATAGTCAATTCTCGAAAAAATACAAAAAAATACACAAAAAAAAAATATAAGTTAAGCAGGGGTTCTACCGAAAAGCAGAAAACATGGCAAGGGGTCTACGAGACAAAAAAATTTGGGAACCACTGCTCTAGATCTACATATTTAATATTAGAATCATCATTAGAGTTTGTCTAGTAGAGTCTAAAAAAGAATGTATAGATTACTATAGTCCTAGTATTCTAGATTATTAGTCTAGATCTAACTAAAAATTTTCAATAAATATTCTGGATTTCTTCAGCTTGGTCCATGTCAATCCTATCGTCTTTGCCTTATGGTCTACCGTTCTTCTGTTTTCTTTGCTTTGAAATCTAGATTGACTAGTTCTACACAATGTCAATATAATTTCTAGATCTATATATCTAAGACTAATTAGTATGGGCTTAATATTACTGTATTATTTAGTTTAACTACAATTTTTCAGGTCAGCAGCATTACAGTAAGCACTGGTACAGCGTACCAGCACTTTTTTCAATGCAGCGAAAAAGTTACTTTTGTATTTTAAAGTTTATTATTTATTTATTAGTTGTTAAAAGGCAATCCATCACTGAGCTCCGGCACCTATTTCTTTACCAAAAAGCACTGATTATCTGTATATTCTTTAACAATAACGGTTTACTATTCTCAGGAATTAGTCATTCAAAAGACGGTGAGGAAAAGAATGGTCGACAAACCTTGTGTGGTGCCTTAACAGTCCAACAGACTAAGGGATAGATAAAGGTGAATTTAATTTATATCTTGATCTATATAAGTTGATTTACTGGACTAAAAATCTAGATATTGGTAAAACTTTGCTATTCTATTCTAAATCTAGTGTGACATTCCATATTTTTTATTCTGATTTTAGATAGATCTTGATTAGATCTAGATCCCATATGTATAGGACTTAGCACTAGATCTCTAGAAATTATTGTATATGATGCTAGATCTAAAAAATCTAGACTTGATCATAGAAATCTTCAAGAAAAATAATGAACTAACCTAGACAGATCTCTTGAATTACATTGTAAATCATCTTGTTGAATTATCTCCACCACCTTCAGTCAATAGACAACTATGGCTCATACGAGAACAAGAGCCTCTGCGTTGGCATCGACTATTTTCCAATCATTTCTGTTAAACTTCATCCATATTAAAATACATTTTAAAGGTTTTTATTACTTAATAGAAAAGATCTAGAATTTTAATAAGAATCTAGTCTATCTAGATCTAAAATTCTAGATCCACCCAATTTTATGTATACAAGTAGTATGGGTGTAGGATTGGCTTAATATAATAGTGAACAAATAGATGCTATCTTACTAGATTTTTCTAAGGCTTTTGACAAAGTTCACCACCATAGTTTGCTTAAAAAATTAAAATATTTCGGCATTAATGGTCCACTGCATCAGTGGATTAAAGACTTTCTGATAGGGAGAGAACAAACTGTAATAATAAATGGCTCTAAATCAACACCGATAACAGTAAACTCAGGTGTACCTCAAGGAACAGTCTTGGGTCCACTACTATTTTTAATTTACATAAATGATTTACCAAATTGCATTACTTCAGGAACAAAAGTCAGATTATTTGCAGACGATTGCATAATATATAGAACAATAAAAACAACACAAGACACAGATATTTTACAAAGAGAATTAGATGAATTACAGAAATGGGAATCAAATTGGAGCATGTCTTTCCACCCAGAAAAATGTCAGTTGTTAAGAGTAACAAAAAAACTAAAACAAATTAATTCCACTTATCTTATTCATGGCAAACAAGTAACACAGACTAAAAACGCAAAATACCTAGGTGTTATAATAAATGAAAAACTGTCATGGAATCCACATATTGATGAAACTACAAAAAAATCAAACAAAGCATTAGGATTTATTAAAAGAAATTTCTATAAATCAAATAAGAACATAAAACTAAAAACTTTGGTTAGGCCAAAAATAGAATATGCATCCTCCGTTTGGGACCCCTCAACTCAAGAAAACATTAAGAAACTAGAACAGACACAAAATAGAGCAGTGCGATTCATAACAAACGAATATTCACATTTGACTAGAGTAACACCTTTAGTAAAATCACTAAATTTAGAAAGTCTTCAGGACAGAAGGCTCAAAAGTAAAGTAGCAATCATACATAAAACACTGAACCATAATCTTCAAATACAAAAACAAAATTTAATAAAATACTCTGAAAGACACAAAGATAAAGGCACATTCCTCGTCCCATATGCTAGGACAAATTTGTACAAATACTCCTTCTTCCCTAGTGCTATTAGAGCATGGAATGGGTTGCCTGAGCTAGCCAGGAAAACCAGTGACTTGGCAGAATTTAAGTCATTGGTTAATATGCATGACTAAATGTTTGACGCGTAGGAGGTAATCATCTTCTTTTTTGAAGTAACGTCTGTATTATATAAGATAAGAAGATAATAGTCTTTATCTTGAATCAATTTGTTAATCTACATTATATGGGTATGATAGTTGTACATCTTCTACTAGATCAAGTTAAATATAGCTATCCTTTTCTAGATGTAATGTGAAATTGTATCTGATAGTATTTTTCATTCTTAGGTAGATCTTGATTACACTGCCTGGTTTTGTGGTTTGCACGAGACGGTTGACACAATGATCTGAAGTTCAAACTGCCATTTTCTACTGTCCGCTGCAAGATCTTGGCTGGAATGTAAAAGGAATGTCCAAAATATTTAAATGACAAACAGGATGGGAACTGATAATGAGGAATGTATGTCCAGTTTTTTTTTGTTTTTTTTTTAATACAGATATGAAAGATGAAATTACCCTAACTTAGAGTCATAGAAGTTTCATTAATTTATTTACTCAGATGCTGAAACAGACATCTAGCATATTCCTATAATCAGTATCATGGCCTTTGTATACAACAAAATTGATTGGAACTCCTAGACTAGAAATATAATTCAAGATTTAAATAAGGCACTGTTCATAGTTTTAGAAAGTGTGGCTAGCATTCTGGTAAGATATTTTATTAATAATTAGAAATTAAATTAAATTTTATTTAATGATATTAAATTTCTTTTTTAAGAATTATGGTCCATTTTTTCCCCATTTGTGTACAAAGAAGGAAGACAAAGACATGGAAAGTCATCAAAGAATGGGCAGGTCTGCCAAGAAATGGTTTATCCAGGGCTAAGTACAGAGAGGAATATAGAAGGGCTGTTGACAGATCTTGTGTGGTGCCCCCATGGTTCAACAGACTAATTGATTGGTAATGGTAAGAATTTATTGTATTTTAAAAAAAAAAATTGTGTTAATTACATTAAGGGACTTAATCAGTCTTTTTTTATTTCCAGAAAATAATACCAGGGTTATGCTCCTTTGACCATTGAGTTCCAGGATGAAGAATGAAAGACAAAGAGCAATGTAAAGACATGAAAGAATAGAAAGGTCTGCCATGAAATGGTTTATCCAGGGCTAAGTACAGAGAGGAATATAGAAGGGCTGTTGACAGATCTTGTGTGGGGCCCCCATGGTTCAACAGACTGATTGATAGGTAATGGTAAGAATTTAATGTATTTTGTAAAAAAAATGGTGTTAATTACATTAAGGGACTTAATCACTCTTTTTTTAATTTTTACATTCATTTAATGTAATTATTTTATACAGTAATATATGATTTTTATCTTGGTAAATCATTTAAATATATATCCTGCTAATCAAACCAAAGAATCTTCTCAATACTTATTTAAAAATTTTAATTTTGTCTGCATGTAACAAATGTTTAACGAAAAGAAATGTACACTGTCCATCATTGATTATTTAAAACTGGGATTCATTCCTTCCTTGTCAAACAAGCCGTTGCCTAAGTGACTTTTTTAAAATAATGATACGAAACCAATTGCTAGAGGATGATCTGAGACAATGTCACCCTAACAAAATAGATAAAGATTTAAAAATTTTCTAGCACTCAAAGATAAAGTTAAGAATAGACCCACACAATCTCACTTCAACATCATATATATAGAGAGAAGATGTTGGTTTGTGAGCATCTTACAATATCTCTTTACTTATAGCAAAATATGGAAACATAGGTAAAACATTGATTTTACCAGCCGTTGTAGTTGTGAAAACTGTTTTACACACACCTACATCTGATATTATTAAAAGAATTTCTTTAAACAAAAATACAGTTCAAGGGCACATCGGTGGCATGAGTTATCAAATTAAAAGCTTCTTATGTGATTCTTTGCAAAGGAAATATATACAGTTTGGGATCAGTTTGGAACCAGTGGCGTCACAGGCTCTGATGGGGTGTAGCGCTGTGTGCTGTAAACTGCCTAGGGGTTGCCAGCTCCTTATTTTTCCTCAGGGTTGACCCACGACAGCTTTCCCATGTTTGGGAATAGTTGCAAGGCAGCAGATTTTTAAATTCAGTTTTCCTTCTGCTATGTGGCTAATGAGCTCTTCCTGCTTGAAGCCTACTGGCTAAGGCGCCAGTTACTCGCCTTTGTCCCTTCCCCTTTAGTGAAAACAGTTCGGCGGACACGTGAAAGATACACGAGAAACTCTTTGCGAAAACTTTTACAATGATACTTAAAACAAATTAATTAATTAATATTTATTGTTTGAATGTCTTCTTTATAGAATGTATGAAACATGACATCCATAGGAACAGATGATAAGCCTGGGTAAAAAAACATTTCCAGTGTGTTTGATGATTCCAACAATACATATTAAATTGGTTAAATTTGAATTTTATCAATAAAAATGAGTTATTATTTAATACTTTATATGTATTTTTAAATTGCATTTTACTCTTCAACTCACTAAAATTAGAAATTAGTTTTCAAATAAATTGCAAAAAAAAAAGCAATATAAGTTAAGCCGGGGGTCAACCAAAAAGCAGAAAACATGGCAAGGGGTCTACGAAACAAAAAAGTTTGGGAACCACTGGTCTACAGTAAAGTCAGTCCCGCGATAGTGAATTCTCAAAAAAAAAAAAAAAAAAAATTTAAAACAAAATTTATCTAAAAAAATTTTATTAAAAAAAAAAAAAAAAAAAAAAAAAAAAAAAAAAAATTATCTAAAAAAAAAAAAAAAAAATTTATCTAAAAAAAAAAAAAAAAAAAAAATTATCTAAAAAAATTGAAAAAAAAAAAAATTAAAAAAAAAAAAAAAATTAAAAAAAAAAAAATTTTATTAAAAAAAAAAAAAATTAAAAAAAAAAAAAAAAATTGAAAAAAAAAAAAATTAAAAAATTTTTTTTTTTTTTTTTTTATAAAAAAAACATTAAAAAAAAAAAAAAAAATTTTACTAAAATTTTGGGAACCACTGGTCTACAGTGAAGTCAGTCCCAAGATAGTCAATTCTCGAAAAAAAAAGAAAAAAAAAAAAACATTTAAAAAAAAAATATAAAATTTTTTTTATAAAAGTTTGGGAACCACTGGTCTACAGTGATGTCAGTACTGGGATAGTCAATTCACGAAAAAAATACAAAAAAATACAAAAAAAAAAAATATAAGTTAAGCAGGGGTTCTACCGAAAAGCAGAAAACATGGCAAGGGGTCTACGAGACAAAAAAATTTGGGAACCACTGCTCTAGATCTACATATTTAATATTAGAATCATCATTAGAGTTTGTCTAGTAGAGTCTAAAAAAGAATGTATAGATTACTATAGTCCTAGTATTCTAGATTATTAGTCTAGATCTAACTAAAAATTTTCAATAAATATTCTGGATTTCTTCAGCTTGGTCCATGTCAATCCTATCGTCTTTGCCTTATGGTCTACCGTTCTTCTGTTTTCTTTGCTTTGAAATCTAGATTGACTAGTTCTACACAATGTCAATATAATTTCTAGATCTATATATCTAAGACTAATTAGTATGGGCTTAATATTACTGTATTATTTAGTTTAACTACAATTTTTCAGGTCAGCAGCATTACAGTAAGCACTGGTACAGCGTACCAGCACTTTTTTCAATGCAGCGAAAAAGTTACTTTTGTATTTTAAAGTTTATTATTTATTTATTAGTTGTTAAAAGGCAATCCATCACTGAGCTCCGGCACCTATTTCTTTACCAAAAAGCACTGATTATCTGTATATTCTTTAACAATAACGGTTTACTATTCTCAGGAATTAGTCATTCAAAAGACGGTGAGGAAAAGAATGGTCGACAAACCTTGTGTGGTGCCTTAACAGTCCAACAGACTAAGGGATAGATAAAGGTGAATTTAATTTATATCTTGATCTATATAAGTTGATTTACTGGACTAAAAATCTAGATATTGGTAAAACTTTGCTATTCTATTCTAAATCTAGTGTGACATTCCATATTTTTTATTCTGATTTTAGATAGATCTTGATTAGATCTAGATCCCATATGTATAGGACTTAGCACTAGATCTCTAGAAATTATTGTATATGATGCTAGATCTAGAAAATCTAGACTTGATCATAGAAATCTTCAAGAAAAATAATGAACTAACCTAGACAGATCTCTTGAATTACATTGTAAATCATCTTGTTGAATTATCTCCACCACCTTCAGTCAATAGACAACTATGGCTCATACGAGAACAAGAGCCTCTGCGTTGGCATCGACTATTTTCCAATCATTTCTGTTAAACTTCATCCATATTAAAATACATTTTAAAGGTTTTTATTACTTAATAGAAAAGATCTAGAATTTTAATAAGAATCTAGTCTATCTAGATCTAAAATTCTAGATCCACCCAATTTTATATATACAAGTAGTATGGGTGTAGGATTGGCTTAATATAATAGTGAACAAATAGATGCTATCTTACTAGATTTTTCTAAGGCTTTTGACAAAGTTCACCACCATAGTTTGCTTAAAAAATTAAAATATTTCGGCATTAATGGTCCACTGCATCAGTGGATTAAAGACTTTCTGATAGGGAGAGAACAAACTGTAATAATAAATGGCTCTAAATCAACACCCATAACAGTAAACTCAGGTGTACCTCAAGGAACAGTCTTGGGTCCACTACTATTTTTAATTTACATAAATGATTTACCAAATTGCATTACTTCAGGAACAAAAGTCAGATTATTTGCAGACGATTGCATAATATATAGAACAATAAAAACAACACAAGACACAGATATTTTACAAAGAGAATTAGATGAATTACAGAAATGGGAATCAAATTGGAGCATGTCTTTCCACCCAGAAAAATGTCAGTTGTTAAGAGTAACAAAAAAACTAAAACAAATTAATTCCACTTATCTTATTCATGGCAAACAAGTAACACAGACTAAAAACGCAAAATACCTAGGTGTTATAATAATTGAAAAACTGTCATGGAATCCACATATTGATGAAACTACAAAAAAATCAAACAAAGCATTAGGATTTATTAAAAGAAATTTCTATAAATCAAATAAGAACATAAAACTAAAAACTTTGGTTAGGCCAATAATAGAATATGCATCCTCCGTTTGGGACCCCTCAACTCAAGAAAACATTAAGAAACTAGAACAGACACAAAATAGAGCAGTGCGATTCATAACAAACGAATATTCACATTTGACTAGAGTAACACCTTTAGTAAAATCACTAAATTTAGAAAGTCTTCAGGACAGAAGGCTCAAAAGTAAAGTAGCAATCATACATAAAACACTGAACCATAATCTTCAAATACAAAAACAAAATTTAATAAAATACTCTGAAAGACACAAAGATAAAAGCACATTCCTCATCCCATATGCTAGGACAAATTTGTACAAATACTCCTTCTTCCCTAGTGCTATTAGAGCATGGAATGGGTTGCCTGAGCTAGCCAGGAAAACCAGTGACTTGGCAGAATTTAAGTCATTGGTTAATATGCATGACTAAATGTTTGACGCGTAGGAGGTAATCATCTTCTTTTTTGAAGTAACGTCTGTATTATATAAGATAAGAAGATAATAGTCTTAATCTTGAATCAATTTGTTAATCTACATTATATGGGTATGATAGTTGTACATCTTCTACTAGATCAAGTTAAATATAGCTATCCTTTTCTAGATGTAATGTGAAATTGTATCTGATAGTATTTTTCATTCTTAGGTAGATCTTGATTACACTGCCTGGTTTTGTGGTTTGCACGAGACGGTTGACACAATGATCTGAAGTTCAAACTGCCATTTTCTACTGTCCGCTGCAAGATCTTGGCTGGAATGTAAAAGGAATGTCCAAAATATTTAAATGACAAACAGGATGGGAACTGATAATGAGGAATGTATGTCCAGTTTTTTTTTGTTTTTTTTTTAATACAGATATGAAAGATGAAATTACCCTAACTTAGAGTCATAGAAGTTTCATTAATTTATTTACTCAGATGCTGAAACAGACATCTAGCATATTCCTATAATCAGTATCATGGCCTTTGTATACAACAAAATTGATTGGAACTCCTAGACTAGAAATATAAATCAAGATTTAAATAAGGCACTGTTCATAGTTTTAGAAAGTGTGGCTAGCATTCTGGTAAGATATTTTATTAATAATTAGAAATTAAATTAAATTTTATTTAATGATATTAAATTTCTTTTTTAAGAATTATGGTCCATTTTTTCCCCATTTGTGTACAAAGAAGGAAGACAAAGACATGGAAAGTCATCAAAGAATGGGCAGGTCTGCCAAGAAATGGTTTATCCAGGGCTAAGTACAGAGAGGAATATAGAAGGGCTGTTGACAGATCTTGTGTGGTGCCCCCATGGTTCAACAGACTAATTGATTGGTAATGGTAAGAATTTATTGTATTTTTTTAAAAAAAATTGTGTTAATTACATTAAGGGACTTAATCAGTCTTTTTTTATTTCCAGAAAATAATACCAGGGTTATGCTCCTTTGACCATTGAGTTCCACGATGAAGAATGAAAGACAAAGAGCAATGTAAAGACATGAAAGAATAGGCAGGTCTGCCATGAAATGGTTTATCCAGGGCTAAGTACAGAGAGGAATATAGAAGGGCTGTTGACAGATCTTGTGTGGGGCCCCCATGGTTCAACAGACTGATTGATAGGTAATGGTAAGAATTTAATGTATTTTGTAAAAAAAATGGTGTTAATTACATTAAGGGACTTAATCACTCTTTTTTTAATTTTTACATTCATTTAATGTAATTATTTTATACAGTAATATATGATTTTTATCTTGGTAAATCATTTAAATATATATCCTGCTAATCAAACCAAAGAATCTTCTCAATACTTATTTAAAAATTTTAATTTTGTCTGCATGTAACAAATGTTTAATGAAAAGAAATGTACACTGTCCATCATTGATTATTTAAAACTGGGATTCATTCCTTCCTTGTCAAACAAGCCGTTGCCTAAGTGACTTTTTTAAAATAATGATACGAAACCAATTGCTAGAGGATCATCTGAGACAATGTCACCCTAACAAAATAGATAAAGATTTAAAAATTTTCTAGCACTCAAAGATAAAGTTAAGAATAGACCCACACAATCTCACATCAACATCATTTATAGAGAGAGAAGATGTTGGTTTGTGAGCATCTTACAATATCTCTTTACTTATAGCAAAATATGGAAACATAGGTAAAACATTGATTTTACCAGCCGTTGTAGTTGTGAAAACTGTTTTACACACACCTACATCTGATATTATTAAAAGAATTTCTTTAAACAAAAATACAGTTCAAGGGCACATCGGTGGCATGAGTTATCAAATTAAAAGCTTCTTATGTGATTCTTTGCAAAGGAAATATATACAGTTTGGGATCAGTTTGGAACCAGTGGCGTCACAGGCTCTGATGGGGTGTAGCGCTGTGTGCTGTAAACTGCCTAGGGGTTGCCAGCTCCTTATTTTTCCTCAGGGTTGACCCACGACAGCTTTCCCATGTTTGGGAATAGTTGCAAGGCAGCAGATTTTTAAATTCAGTTTTCCTTCTGCTATGTGGCTAATGAGCTCTTCCTGCTTGAAGCCTATTGGCTAAGGCGCCAGTTACTCGCCTTCGTCCCTTCCCTTTAGTGAAAACAGTTCGGCGGACACGTGAAAGATACACGAGAAACTCTTTGCGAAAACTTTTACAATGATACTTAAAACAAATTAATTAATTAATATTTATTGTTTGAATGTCTTCTTTATAGAATGTATGAAACATGACATCCATAGGAACAGATGATAAGCCTGGGTAAAAAAACATTTCCAGTGTGTTTGATGATTCCAGCAATACATATTAAATTGGTTAAATTTGAATTTTATCAATAAAAATGAGTTATTATTTAATACTTGATATGTATTTTTAAATTGCATTTTACTCTTCAACTCACTAAAATTAGAAATTAGTTTTCAAATAAATTGCAAAAAAAAAAGCAATATAAGTTAAGCAGGGGGTCAACCAAAAAGCAGAAAACATGGCAAGGGGTCTACGAAACAAAAAAGTTTGGGAACCACTGGTCTACAGTAAAGTCAGTCCCGCGATAGTGAATTCTCAAAAAAAAAAAAAACAAAATTTAAAACAAAATTTATCTAAAAAAATTTTAAAAAAGAAAAAAAAAAAAAAATTTTATTAAAAAAAAAAAAAAAAAAAAAATTTATAAAAAAAAAAAAAAATTTATAAAAAAAAAATTTATCTAAAAAAAAAAAAAAAAAAAAAAATTATCTAAAAAAATTGAAAAAAAAAAAAATTAAAAAAAAAAAAATTAAAAAAAAAAAAATTTTATTAAAAAAAAAAAAAATTAAAAAAAAAAAAAAAATTGAAAAAAAAAAAATTTAAAAAAATTTTTTTTTTATAAAAAAAACATTAAAAAAAAAAAAAATTTTACTAAAATTTTGGGAACCACTGGTCTACAGTGAAGTCAGTCCCAAGATAGTCAATTCTCGAAAAAAAAAAAAAAAAAAAAACATTTAAAAAAAAAATATAAAATTTTTTTTATAAAAGTTTGGGAACCACTGGTCTACAGTGATGTCAGTACAGGGATAGTCAATTCTCGAAAAAATACAAAAAAATACAAAAAAAAAAAATATAAGTTAAGCAGGGGTTCTACCGAAAAGCAGAAAACATGGCAAGGGGTCTACGAGACAAAAAAATTTGGGAACCACTGCTCTAGATCTACATATTTAATATTAGAATCATCATTAGAGTTTGTCTAGTAGAGTCTAAAAAAGAATGTATAGATTACTATAGTCCTAGTATTCTAGATTATTAGTCTAGATCTAACTAAAAATTTTCAATAAATATTCTGGATTTCTTCAGCTTGGTCCATGTCAATCCTATCGTCTTTGCCTTATGGTCTACCGTTCTTCTGTTTTCTTTGCTTTGAAATCTAGATTGACTAGTTCTACACAATGTCAATATAATTTCTAGATCTATATATCTAAGACTAATTAGTATGGGCTTAATATTACTGTATTATTTAGTTTAACTACAATTTTTCAGGTCAGCAGCATTACAGTAAGCACTGGTACAGCGTACCAGCACTTTTTTCAATGCAGCGAAAAAGCTACTTTTGTATTTTAAAGTTTATTATTTATTTATTAGTTGTTAAAAGGCAATCCATCACTGAGCTCCGGCACCTATTTCTTTACCAAAAAGCACTGATTATCTGTATATTCTTTAACAATAACGGTTTACTATTCTCAGGAATTAGTCATTCAAAAGACGGTGAGGAAAAGAATGGTCGACAAACCTTGTGTGGTGCCTTAACAGTCCAACAGACTAAGGGATAGATAAAGGTGAATTTAATTTATATCTTGATCTATATAAGTTGATTTACTGGACTAAAAATCTAGATATTGGTAAAACTTTGCTATTCTATTCTAAATCTAGTGTGACATTCCATATTTTTTATTCTGATTTTAGATAGATCTTGATTAGATCTAGATCCCATATGTATAGGACTTAGCACTAGATCTCTAGAAATTATTGTATATGATGCTAGATCTAGAAAATCTAGACTTGATCATAGAAATCTTCAAGAAAAATAATGAACTAACCTAGACAGATCTCTTGAATTACATTGTAAATCATCTTGTTGAATTATCTCCACCACCTTCAGTCAATAGACAACTATGGCTCATACGAGAACAAGAGCCTCTGCGTTGGCATCGACTATTTTCCAATCATTTCTGTTAAACTTCATCCATATTAAAATACATTTTAAAGGTTTTTATTACTTAATAGAAAAGATCTAGAATTTTAATAAGAATCTAGTCTATCTAGATCTAAAATTCTAGATCCACCCAATTTTATGTATACAAGTAGTATGGGTGTAGGATTGGCTTAATATAATAGTGAACAAATAGATGCTATCTTACTAGATTTTTCTAAGGCTTTTGACAAAGTTCACCACCATAGTTTGCTTAAAAAATTAAAATATTTCGGCATTAATGGTCTACTGCATCAGTGGATTAAAGACTTTCTGATAGGGAGAGAACAAACTGTAATAATAAATGGCTCTAAATCAACACCGATAACAGTAAACTCAGGTGTACCTCAAGGAACAGTCTTGGGTCCACTACTATTTTTAATTTACATAAATGATTTACCAAATTGCATTACTTCAGGAACAAAAGTCAGATTATTTGCAGACGATTGCATAATATATAGAACAATAAAAACAACACAAGACACAGATATTTTACAAAGAGAATTAGATGAATTACAGAAATGGGAATCAAATTGGAGCATGTCTTTCCACCCAGAAAAATGTCAGTTGTTAAGAGTAACAAAAAAACTAAAACAAATTAATTCCACTTATCTTATTCATGGTAAACAAGTAACACAGACTAAAAACGCAAAATACCTAGGTGTTATAATAAATGAAAAACTGTCATGGAATCCACATATTGATGAAACTACAAAAAAATCAAACAAAGCATTAGGATTTATTAAAAGAAATTTCTATAAATCAAATAAGAACATAAAACTAAAAACTTTGATTAGGCCAATAATAGAATATGCATCCTCCGTTTGGGACCCCTCAACTCAAGAAAACATTAAGAAACTAGAACAGACACAAAATAGAGCAGTGCGATTCATAACAAACGAATATTCACATTTGACTAGAGTAACACCTTTAGTAAAATCACTAAATTTAGAAAGTCTTCAGGACAGAAGGCTCAAAAGTAAAGTAGCAATCATACATAAAACACTGAACCATAATCTTCAAATACAAAAACAAAATTTAATAAAATACTCTGAAAGACACAAAGATAAAGGCACATTCCTCGTCCCATATGCTAGGACAAATTTGTATAAATACTCCTTCTTCCCTAGTGCTATTAGAGCATGGAATGGGTTGCCTGAGCTAGCCAGGAAAACCAGTGACTTGGCAGAATTTAAGTCATTGGTTAATATGCATGACTAAATGTTTGACGCGTAGGAGGTAATCATCTTCTTTTTTGAAGTAACGTCTGTATTATATAAGATAAGAAGATAATAGTCTTAATCTTGAATCAATTTGTTAATCTACATTATATGGGTATGATAGTTGTACATCTTCTACTAGATCAAGTTAAATATAGCTATCCTTTTCTAGATGTAATGTGAAATTGTATCTGATAGTATTTTTCATTCTTAGGTAGATCTTGATTACACTGCCTGGTTTTGTGGTTTGCACGAGACGGTTGACACAATGATCTGAAGTTCAAACTGCCATTTTCTACTGTCCGCTGCAAGATCTTGGCTGGAATGTAAAAGGAATGTCCAAAATATTTAAATGACAAACAGGATGGGAACTGATAATGAGGAATGTATGTCCAGTTTTTTTTTGTTTTTTTTTTAATAAAGATATGAAAGATGAAATTACCCTAACTTAGAGTCATAGAAGTTTCATTAATTTATTTACTCAGATGCTGAAACAGACATCTAGCATATTCCTATAATCAGTATCATGGCCTTTGTATACAACAAAATTGATTGGAACTCCTAGACTAAAAATATAATTCAAGATTTAAATAAGGCACTGTTCATAGTTTTAGAAAGTGTGGCTAGCATTCTGGTAAGATATTTTATTAATAATTAGAAATTAAATTAAATTTTATTTAATGATATTAAATTTCTTTTTTAAGAATTATGGTCCATTTTTTCCCCATTTGTGTACAAAGAAGGAAGACAAAGACATGGAAAGTCATCAAAGAATGGGCAGGTCTGCCAAGAAATGGTTTATCCAGGGCTAAGTACAGAGAGGAATATAGAAGGGCTGTTGACAGATCTTGTGTGGTGCCCCCATGGTTCAACAGACTAATTGATTGGTAATGGTAAGAATTTAATGTATTTTTTAAAAAAAAATTGTGTTAATTACATTAAGGGACTTAATCAGTCTTTTTTTATTTCCAGAAAATAATACCAGGGTTATGCTCCTTTGACCATTGAGTTCCAGGATGAAGAATGAAAGACAAAGAGCAATGTAAAGACATGAAAGAATAGGCAGGTCTGCCATGAAATGGTTTATCCAGGGCTAAGTACAGAGAGGAATATAGAAGGGCTGTTGACAGATCTTGTGTGGGGCCCCCATGGTTCAACAGACTGATTGATAGGTAATGGTAAGAATTTAATGTATTTTGTAAAAAAAATGGTGTTAATTACATTAAGGGACTTAATCACTCTTTTTTTAATTTTTACATTCATTTAATGTAATTATTTTATACAGTAATATATGATTTTTATCTTGGTAAATCATTTAAATATATATCCTGCTAATCAAACCAAAGAATCTTCTCAATACTTATTTAAAAATTTTAATTTTGTCTGCATGTAACAAATGTTTAACGAAAAGAAATGTACACTGTCCATCATTGATTATTTAAAACTGGGATTCATTCCTTCCTTGTCAAACAAGCCGTTGCCTAAGTGACTTTTTTAAAATAATGATACGAAACCAATTGCTAGAGGATCATCTGAGACAATGTCACCCTAACAAAATAGATAAAGATTTAAAAATTTTCTAGCACTCAAAGATAAAGTTAAGAATAGACCCACACAATCTCACTTCAACATCATATATATAGAGAGAAGATGTTGGTTTGTGAGCATCTTACAATATCTCTTTACTTATAGCAAAATATGGAAACATAGGTAAAACATTGATTTTACCAGCCGTTGTAGTTGTGAAAACTGTTTTACACACACTTACATCTGATATTATTAAAAGAATTTCTTTAAACAAAAATACAGTTCAAGGGCACATCGGTGGCATGAGTTATCAAATTAAAAGCTTCTTATGTGATTCTTTGCAAAGGAAATATATACAGTTTGGGATCAGTTTGGAACCAGTGGCATCACAGGCTCTGATGGGGTGTAGCGCTGTGTGCTGTAAACTGCCTAGGGGTTGCCAGCTCCTTATTTTTCCTCAGGGTTGACCCACGACAGCTTTCCCATGTTTGGGAATAGTTGCAAGGCAGCAGATTTTTAAATTCAGTTTTCCTTCTGCTATGTGGCTAATGAGCTCTTCCTGCTTGAAGCCTACTGGCTAAGGCGCCAGTTACTCGCCTTCGTCCCTTCCACTTTAGTGAAAACAGTTCGGCGGACACGTGAAAGATACACGAGAAACTCTTTGCGAAAACTTTTACAATGATACTTAAAACAAATTAATTAATTAATATTTATTGTTTGAATGTCTTCTTTATAGAATGTATGAAACATGACATCCATAGGAACAGATGATAAGCCTGGGTAAAAAAACATTTCCAGTGTGTTTGATGATTCCAGCAATACATATTAAATTGGTTAAATTTGAATTTTATCAATAAAAATGAGTTATTATTTAATACTTTATATGTATTTTTAAATTGCATTTTACTCTTCAACTCACTAAAATTAGAAATTAGTTTTCAAATAAATTGCAAAAAAAAAAGCAATATAAGTTAAGCAGGGGGTCTACCAAAAAGCAGAAAACATGGCAAGGGGTCTACGAAACAAAAAAGTTTGGGAACCACTGGTCTACAGTAAAGTCAGTTCCGCGATAGTGAATTCTCAAAAAAAAAAAAAAAAAAATTTAAAACAAAATTTATCTAAAAAAATTTTAAAAAAGAAAAAAAAAAAAAAAATTTTATTTAAAAAAAAAAAATAAATAAATAAAAAATTTATATAAAAAAAAAAAAAAAAAAAAAAAAAAAAAAAAAAAAAATTTATAAAAAAAAAAAAAAAAAATTATCTAAAAAAAAAAAAAAATTTATCTCAAAAAAAAAAAAAAAAAAAAAAAAAAATTATCTAAAAAAAATTAAAAAAAAAAAAAATTAAAAAAACAAAATTAAAAAATTTTTATTTTTTTTTATAAAAAAAACATTAAAAAAAAAAAAAAAAAATTAAAGAAAAAAAAAAAAAAATTGAAAAAAAAAAAATAAAAAAAAATTTTTTTTTTTATAAAAAAAACATTAAAAAAAAAAAAAATTTTACTAAAATTTTGGGAACCACTGGTCTACAGTGAAGTCAGTCCTAAGATAGTCAATTCTCGAAAAAAAAAAAAAAAAAAAACATTTAAAAAAAAATATAAAATTTTTTTTATAAAAGTTTGGGAACCACTGGTCTACAGTGATGTCAGTACTGGGATAGTCAATTCTCGAAAAAATACAAAAAAAATACAAAAAAAAAAATATAAGTTAAGCAGGGGTTCTACCGAAAAGCAGAAAACATGGCAAGGGGTCTACGAGACAAAAAAATTTGGGAACCACTGCTCTAGATCTACATATTTAATATTAGAATCATCATTAGAGTTTGTCTAGTAGAGTCTAAAAAAGAATGTATAGATTACTATAGTCCTAGTATTCTAGATTATTAGTCTAGATCTAACTAAAAATTTTCAATAAATATTCTGGATTTCTTCAGCTTGGTCCATGTCAATCCTATCGTCTTTGCCTTATGGTCTACCGTTCTTCTGTTTTCTTTGCTTTGAAATCTAGATTGACTAGTTCTACACAATGTCAATATAATTTCTAGATCTATATATCTAAGACTAATTAGTATGGGCTTAATATTACCGTATTATTTAGTTTAACTACAATTTTTCAGGTCAGCAGCATTACAGTAAGCACTGGTACAGCGTACCGGCACTTTTTTCAATGCAGCGAAAAAGTTACTTTTGTATTTTAAAATTTATTATTTATTTATTAGTTGTTAAAAGGCAATCCATCACTGAGCTCCGGCACCTATTTCTTTACAAAAAAGCACTGATTATCTGTATATTCTTTAACAATAACGGTTTACTATTCTCAGGAATTAGTCATTCAAAAGACGGTGAGGAAAAGAATGGTCGACAAACCTTGTGTGAAGCCTTAACAGTCCAACAGGCTAAGGGATAGATAAAGGTGAATTTAATTTATATCTTGATCTATATAAGTTGATTTACTGGACTAAAATTCTAGATATTGGTAAAACTTTGCTATTCTATTCTAAATCTAGTGTGACATTCCATATTTTTTATTCTGATTTTAGATAGATCTTGATTAGATCTAGATCCCATATGTATAGGACTTAGCACTAGATCTCTAGAAATTATTGTATATGATGCTAGATCTAGAAAATCTAGACTTGATCATAGAAATCTTTAAGAAAAATTATGAACTAACCTAGACAGATCTCTTGAATTACATTGTAAATCATCTTGTTGAATTATCTCCACCACCTTCAGTCAATAGACAACTATGGCTCATACGAGAACAAGAGCCTCTGCGTTGGCATCGACTATTTTCCAATCATTTCTGTTAAACTTCATCCATATTAAAATACATTTTAAAGGTTTTTATTACTTAATAGAAAAGATCTAGAATTTTAATAAGAATCTAGTCTATCTAGATCTAAAATTCTAGATCCACCCAATTTTATGTATACAAGTAGTATGGGTGTAGGATTGGCTTAATATAATAGTGAACAAATAGATGCTATCTTACTAGATTTTTCTAAGGCTTTTGACAAAGTTCACTACCATAGTTTGCTTAAAAAATTAAAATATTTCGGCATTAATGGTCCACTGCATCAGTGGATTAAAGACTTTCTGATAGGGAGAGAACAAACTGTAATAATAAATGGCTCTAAATCAACACCGATAACAGTAAACTCAGGTGTACCTCAAGGAACAGTCTTGGGTCCACTACTATTTTTAATTTACATAAATGATTTACCAAATTGCATTACTTCAGGAACAAAAGTCAGATTATTTGCAGACGATTGCATAATATATAGAACAATAAAAACAACACAAGACACAGATATTTTACAAAGAGAATTAGATGAATTACAGAAATGGGAATCAAATTGGAGCATGTCTTTCCACCCAGAAAAATGTCAGTTGTTAAGAGTAACAAAAAAACTAAAACAAATTAATTCCACTTATCTTATTCATGGCAAACAAGTAACACAGACTAAAAACGCAAAATACCTAGGTGTTATAATAAATGAAAAACTGTCATGGAATCCACATATTGATGAAACTACAAAAAAATCAAACAAAGCATTAGGATTTATTAAAAGAAATTTCTATAAATCAAATAAGAACATAAAACTAAAAACTTTGGTTAGGCCAATAATAGAATATGCATCCTCCATTTGGGACCCCTCAACTCAAGAAAACATTAAGAAACTAGAACAGACACAAAATAGAGCAGTGCGATTCATAACAAACGAATATTCACATTTGACTAGAGTAACACCTTTAGTAAAATCACTAAATTTAGAAAGTCTTCAGGACAGAAGGCCCAAAAGTAAAGTAGAAATCATACATAAAACACTGAACCATAATCTTCAAATACAAAAACAAAATTTAATAAAATACTCTGAAAGACACAAAGATAAAGGCACATTCCTCGTCCCATATGCTAGGACAAATTTGTACAAATACTCCTTCTTCCCTAGTGCTATTAGAGCATGGAATGGGTTGCCTGAGCTAGCCAGGAAAACCAGTGACTTGGCAAAATTTAAGTCATTGGTTAATATGCATGACTAAATGTTTGACGCGTAGGAGGTAATCATCTTCTTTTTTGAAGTAACGTCTGTATTATATAAGATAAGAAGATAATAGTCTTAATCTTGAATCAATTTGTTAATCTACATTATATGGGTATGATAGTTGTACATCTTCTACTAGATCAAGTTAAATATAGCTATCCTTTTCTAGATGTAATGTGAAATTGTATCTGATAGTATTTTTCATTCTTAGGTAGATCTTGATTACACTGCCTGGTTTTGTGGTTTGCACGACACGGTTGACACAATGATCTGAAGTTCAAACTGCCATTTTCTACTGTCCGCTGCAAGATCTTGGCTGGAATGTAAAAGGAATGTCCAAAATATTTAAATGACAAACAGGATGGGAACTGATAATGAGGAATGTATGTCCAGTTTTTTTTTGTTTTTTTTTTAATACAGATATGAAAGATGAAATTACCCTAACTTAGAGTCATAGAAGTTAAGTTTCATTAATTTATTTACTCAGATGCTGAAACAGACATCTAGCATATTCCTATAATCAGCATCATGGCCTTTGTATACAACAAAATTGATTGGAACTCCTAGACTAAAAATATAATTCAAGATTTAAATAAGGCACTGTTCATAGTTTTAGAAAGTGTGGCTAGCATTCTGGTAAGATATTTTATTAATAATTAGAAATTAAATTAAATTTTATTTAATGATATTAAATTTCTTTTTTAAGAATTATGGTCCATTTTTTCCCCATTTGTGTACAAAGAAGGAAGACAAAGACATGGAAAGTCATCAAAGAATGGGCAGGTCTGCCAAGAAATGGTTTATCCAGGGCTAAGTTCAGAGAGGAATATAGAAGGGCTGTTGACAGATCTTGTGTGGTGCCCCCATGGTTCAACAGACTAATTGATTGGTAATGGTAAGAATTTATTGTATTTTTAAAAAAAAAATTGTGTTAATTACATTAAGGGACTTAATCAGTCTTTTTTTATTTCCAGAAAATAATACCAGGGTTATGCTCCTTTGACCATTGAGTTCCAGGATGAAGAATGAAAGACAAAGAGCAATGTAAAGACATGAAAGAATAGAAAGGTCTGCCATGAAATGGTTTATCCAGGGCTAAGTACAGAGAGGAATATAGAAGGGCTGTTGACAGATCTTGTGTGGGGCCCCCATGGTTCAACAGACTGATTGATAGGTAATGGTAAGAATTTAATGTATTTTGTAAAAAAAATGGTGTTAATTACATTAAGGGACTTAATCACTCTTTTTTTAATTTTTACATTCATTTAATGTAATTATTTTATACAGTAATATATGATTTTTATCTTGGTAAATCATTTAAATATATATCCTGCTAATCAAACCAAAGAATCTTCTCAATACTTATTTAAAAATTTTAATTTTGTCTGCATGTAACAAATGTTTAACGAAAAGAAATGTACACTGTCCATCATTGATTATTTAAAACTGGGATTCATTCCTTCCTAGTCAAACAAGCCGTTGCCTAAGTGACTTTTTTAAAATAATGATACGAAACCAATTGCTAGAGGATCATCTGAGACAATGTCACCCTAACAAAATAGATAAAGATTTAAAAATTTTCTAGCACTCAAAGATAAAGTTAAGAATAGACCCACACAATCTCACTTCAACATCATATATATAGAGAGAAGATGTTGGTTTGTGAGCATCTTACAATATCTCTTTACTTATAGCAAAATATGGAAACATAGGTAAAACATTGATTTTACCAGCCGTTGTAGTTGTGAAAACTGTTTTACACACACTTACATCTGATATTATTAAAAGAATTTCTTTAAACAAAAATACAGTTCAAGGGCACATCGGTGGCATGAGTTATCAAATTAAAAGCTTCTTATGTGATTCTTTGCAAAGGAAATATATACAGTTTGGGATCAGTTTGGAACCAGTGGCGTCACAGGCTCTGATGGGGTGTAGCGCTGTGTGCTGTAAACTGCCTAGGGGTTGCCAGCTCCTTATTTTTCCTCAGGGTTGACCCACGACAGCTTTCCCATGTTTGGGAATAGTTGCAAGGCAGCAGATTTTTAAATTCAGTTTTCCTTCTGCTATGTGGCTAATGAGCTCTTCCTGCTTGAAGCCTACTGGCTAAGGCGCCAGTTACTCGCCTTCGTCCCTTCCCCTTTAGTGAAAACAGTTCGGCGGACACGTGAAAGATACACGAGAAACTCTTTGCGAAAACTTTTACAATGATACTTAAAACAAATTAATTAATTAATATTTATTGTTTGAATGTCTTCTTTATAGAATGTATGAAACATGACATCCATAGGAACAGATGATAAGCCTGGGTAAAAAAACATTTCCAGTGTGTTTGATGATTCCAACAATACATATTAAATTGGTTAAATTTGAATTTTATTAATAAAAATGAGTTATTATTTAATACTTTATATGTATTTTTAAATTGCATTTTACTCTTCAACTCACTAAAATTAGAAATTAGTTTTCAAATAAATTGCAAAAAAAAAAGCAATATAAGTTAAGCAGGGGGTCTACCAAAAAGCAGAAAACATGGCAAGGGGTCTACGAAACAAAAAAGTTTGGGAACCACTGGTCTACAGTAAAGTCAGTCCCGCGATAGTGAATTCTCAAAAAAAAAAAAAAAAAAATTTAAAAATAATTTATCTAAAAAAATTTTAAAAAAGAAAAAAAAAAAAAAAAATTTTATTAAAAAAAAAAAAAAAAAAAAAAAAAAAAAAAAAATTTATTAAAAAAAAAAAAAAAAAAAAATTTATAAAAAAAAAAAAAAAATTATCAAAAAAAAAAAAAAAAAAATTTTATCTAAAAAAAAAAAAAAAAAAAAAAAAAAATAAAAAAATAAAAATTTTTTTTTTTTTATAAAAAAAACATTAAAAAAAAAAAATTTTACTAAAATTTTGGGAACCACTGGTCTACAGTGAAGTCAGTCCCAAGATAGTCAATTCTCGAAAAAAAAAAAAAAAAAAAAAACATTTTAAAAAAAATATAAAATTTTTTTTATAAAAGTTTGGGAACCACTGGTCTACAGTGATGTCAGTACTGGGATAGTCAATTCTCGAAAAAATACAAAAAAAATACAAAAAAAAAAATATAAGTTAAGCAGGGGTTCTACCGAAAAGCAGAAAACATGGCAAGGGGTCTACGAGACAAAAAAATTTGGGAACCACTGCTCTAGATCTACATATTTAATATTAGAATCATCATTAGAGTTTGTCTAGTAGAGTCTAAAAAAGAATGTATAGATTACTATAGTCCTAGTATTCTAGATTATTAGTCTAGATCTAACTAAAAATTTTCAATAAATATTCTGGATTTCTTCAGCTTGGTCCATGTCAATCCTATCGTCTTTGCCTTATGGTCTACCGTTCTTCTGTTTTCTTTGCTTTGAAATCTAGATTGACTAGTTCTACACAATGTCAATATAATTTCTAGATCTATATATCTAAGACTAATTAGTATGGGCTTAATATTACTGTATTATTTAGTTTAACTACAATTTTTCAGGTCAGCAGCATTACAGTAAGCACTGGTACAGCGTACCGGCACTTTTTTCAATGCAGCGAAAAAGTTACTTTTGTATTTTAAAATTTATTATTTATTTATTAGTTGTTAAAAGGCAATCCATCACTGAGCTCCGGCACCTATTTCTTTACAAAAAAGCACTGATTATCTGTATATTCTTTAACAATAACGGTTTACTATTCTCAGGAATTAGTCATTCAAAAGACGGTGAGAAAAAGAATGGTCGACAAACCTTGTGTGGTGCCTTAACAGTCCAACAGACTAAGGGATAGATAAAGGTGAATTTAATTTATATCTTGATCTATATAAGTTGATTTACTGGACTAAAAATCTAGATATTGGTAAAACTTTGCTATTCTATTCTAAATCTAGTGTGACATTCCATATTTTTTATTCTGATTTTAGATAGATCTTGATTAGATCTAGATCCCATATGTATAGGACTTAGCACTAGATCTCTAGAAATTATTGTATATGATGCTAGATCTAGAAAATCTAGACTTGATCATAGAAATCTTCAAGAAAAATAATGAACTAACCTAGACAGATCTCTTGAATTACATTGTAAATCATCTTGTTGAATTATCTCCACCACCTTCAGTCAATAGACAACTATGGCTCATACGAGAACAAGAGCCTCTGCGTTGGCATCGACTATTTTCCAATCATTTCTGTTAAACTTCATCCATATTAAAATACATTTTAAAGGTTTTTATTACTTAATAGAAAAGATCTAGAATTTTAATAAGAATCTAGTCTATCTAGATCTAAAATTCTAGATCCACCCAATTTTATGTATACAAGTAGTATGGGTGTAGGATTGGCTTAATAGTATTTATCTTGAATCAGTTTGTTAATCTACATTATATGGGTATGATAGTTTTACATCTTCTACTAGATCAAGTTAAATATAGCTATCCTTTTCTAGATGTAATGTGAAAGTGTATCTTATAGTATTTTTCATTCTTAGGTGGATCTTGATAAAACTGCCTGGTTTTGTGGTTTGCACGAGACGGTTGACACAATGATCTGAAGTTCAAACTGCCATTTTTACTGTCCGCTGCGAGATCTTGGCTGGAATGTAAAAGGAATGTCCAAAATATTTAAATGACAAACAGGATGGAAACTGATAATGAAGAATGTAGGTCCAGTTTTTTTTTTGTTTTTTTAATACAGATATGAAAGATGATATTACCCTAACTTAGAGTCATAGGAGTTTCATTAATTTATTTACTCAGATGCTGAAACAGACATCTGGCATTTTCCTATAATCAGTATCATGGCCTTTGTATACAACAAAATTGATTGGAACTCCTAGACTAGAAATATAATTCAAGATTTCACTGGTCATAGTTTTAGAAAGAATGGCTAGCATTCTGGTAAGATATTTTATTAATAATTAGAAATTAAATTAAATTTTATTTAATGATTTTAAATTTCTTTTTTAATAATTATTGTCCATTTTATATAGACTAGATTGTCACTAGATCTTGTTAGTCATCTAGACAATCTCATCTTATTTCTAAGTTTACTCAAGACTATGGTCTCTAGCAAAGATTAGAATTTTTTTTTTATTCAGGAATTAAAAGGGCGCCTCGGAGTAACCCACCCAACTTTAATGGGTACCTGACATTAGTTGGGGAAATGTATTTGCATATGGCCATTGTGCTGGCAGTGCTGGCCTTTGGTGATTGGATGCCATAGGCAAGGTGAATTTGGTGGCCCTTACTAAAAAAGAAATTGTGAAAAGTTAAAAATAAGGCTATTTCAATTGTTTGGTTGAAATAATCAATGCTGGCGAGTAACAAAATATTATAATGTCATTTAATTAAGCCCTTAGTTTTCAAATTTTTTTTTTGTAGATCTTGATATATGTATTACATACATTTTAATTTATATATGTTATGGATTTAGTTTATTTATAAAGCAGTTTAATAAATATTCTTTTTTATTTTTTTTCAGCATACTAGCCAAGATTGATACCTCTCCACAAATTAACAAAGACATCAATGAAGCTTTGCTAAAGCTAGTGACAATTTACATGTTTTCTTATGTGGCTTAATTATAATAATGTCAAGAAAGCTAATTAAATAAGAACTATACATTTTATTGTCAGGCTTATGTTAGTCTTAACTATTTCTGTAATTTCTTAATCTTCATTATTGGGGGCATTATGGATCTTAGATAGTTTTAAATGGACCTTATTCACCAATTGTAAACAAACAACATTTAGCCACGTGGTGTTATATCTCTTCTATATAATTTACGATCTCATGTGTAATTCATGATGGTTGTCACGAGACAGTTTTTTTCATTGTTTTACCAATAAGATCACGTTACTAAATGTTGGTGAATGAGGTCCATTCTAAGATAAGTTAATTTTTATTGATCCAATCAAAGGGATATTCAGTTTGACTACAATTTTGCTTATAAAAAGCTCAATCGTAATGTTTTGTATTAAATAATAGTTTAATTGCGTTTTAAGTACTGATAGATAGTATGCTATGTAATATTTAAATGCAGTTTTTTATTATTAAAAATCATTGTTATGTAAATAATATAAGCTAAGCAGGGGGTCTACCGAAAAGCAGAAAACATGGCATAGGGTCTACAAGACAAAAAAGTTTGGGAACTTCTGGTCTACAGTGAAATCAGTCCCGGGATAGTGAATTCTTGAAAAAATAAACTTTAAAAAAACTTTAATTTAAAAAAAATAAAAAAAATTAAAAATGAGAAAATAAAAAATTTAAAAAAATTTAAAAATTAAAAAATAATAATAATAAAAAAATTGTTAAAAAAATTATTTAAAAAAAATTCAAAAATTTCAAAAAAAATATTTGAATATACACATGTCTGATTCCAAACAGCAATCTCCAAAGAAGAAAATGTCAATTCATTCAGCTACTAAAAAAAGCACATGATTCTTTAAAAAAAAATATAAAAAAATCCGATACTAAACAATGATCACAAAAAACACACAAGTCTAATTTCAATTAGAGCTCATAAAAAGCCATCACAAAAAAAAGCCCACAAGTCTAATGCAGAACATTGATCACAAAAACGCACAAGTCCAATTTAAAACATTGATAAAAGAAAAAAAAAAACAAATCTGATAAAGAACATCAATTAAAAAAACACATGTCTAAACTGCCATCAATAAAGACCCAAATGTCAATTCAATCAGCAACTACTAAAAAAAGCAGTTGATTAAAAAAAAAAAAAAAAAAGTCTTATGCCGAACATTGATCACAAAAAAAACCACACCAAGTCCAGTTTCGAACTCCACACCGATCATAAAAAGGAGGCACAAGTCAGACTTCTAACAGCCATCACATAAAATAAACAAATAAAAATGCCATTCTAAAAAAACACAAAGTAAATGCACAACTCGGAATGTGAATATCCATCACAGAAAAACACAAGTCTTTTTCAAACAGCCCACACAAAAAAGCAGAAGTATGATTAAAAACACCCATCACAAAAATTTTAATAACCACCAAAAAAAATGCGCAAGTCGGATTTCTATTACTGATCATAAAAAGGCACAAGTCCAATTCTGAAAATCGAAAACATAATCACACAAGTCCGATTCCAGTCAGCCATAACAAAAAAGCACAATTTCATTCCAAACAGCCATCACGAAAAAAGAAAATTTCTATTCAAACAGCCACTATACAAAACACGTTGATTCTAAAAAAAAACAAAAAACAACAAAAGTCCGATGTCGAACATCAGTTACAAAAAAAAAATAATTAAAAAATGTCCATTCTAAATAATTATAAAATGAATGCACAAGTTTGATTCCAAACAGCAATCACAAAAAGCATATGTCGATTCAAACAGCCACTACGAAAAACTTGAATGCAAAGTCTAAATAACCACATAAAAAAAAATTAAAATGTACAAATTCTATTCCGAGCATTAATCACAAAAATGACAAGTAAGAATCAAAATACATTAAAATCTTACCATTACCTATCAATCAGTCTGTTGAACCATGGGGGCACCACACAAGATCTGTCAACAGCCCTTCTATATTCCTCTCTGTACTTAGTCCTGGATAAACCATTTCATGGCAGACCTGCACATTCTTTGATGTCTTCACATTGCTCTCTGTCTTTCATTCTTCATCCTGGAACTCAACAGTGAAAGGACCATAACTCTGGTATTATTTTCTGGAAATAAAAAAAGTGATTAAGTCTCTTAATATAATTAAAACCAATTTTTATAATTTTTTTACAAAATACATTAAATTCTTACCATTACCTATCAATCAGTCTGTTGAACCATGGGGGCACCACACAAGATCTGTCATCAGCCCTTCTATATTCCTCTCTGTAGTTAGCCCTGGATAAACCATTTCATGGCAGACCTGCACATTCTTTGATGTCTTCACATTGCTCTCTGTCTTTCATTCTTCATCCTGGAACTCAACGGTGAAAGGAGCATAACCCTGGTATTATGTTCTGGAAATAAAAAGAGAGTGATTAAGTCCCTTAATGTAATTAACACCAATTTTTAATATTTTTTTTTTACAAAATACATTAAATTCTTACCATTACCTATCAATCAGTCTGTTGAACCATGGGGGCACCACACAAGATCTGTCAACAGCCCTCCTATATATATAGATATTTTGATTTTAGTAGACAAGCCTTATAATTTCCTTATTAAGTTGATTTGGGAAATACCAAAAATAAAATACAAAGCTTTGATAGTAAGCCTGTGGTTTTTCGCAAATTGTGGTCCTAACGTTTTGATTCTAACAAAACCCGTTCTAACTAAGCATCTATGAGGTAAAAGGAACTTTTGTACTAAATTTCACTTGAATAGAAGCGACAGTTTAAGAGATATCTTGATTTTCGAAGACAAGCCTTATAATTTTTTTATTAAGTTGATTTGGGAAATACCAATAAGAAAATACAAAGCTTTGATAGCAAGCCTGTGGTTTTTCACATATTGTGGTTCCAACTCTTTGATGCTATCAAAACCCGTTCTTAGTAAGCATCTAGGAGGTAAAAGGAACCTGTGTACTAAATTTCGCTTGAATAGAAACGACAGTTTAAGAGATATCTTGATTTTCAAAGACAAGCCTTAAAATTTCCTTCTTAAGTTGATTTGGGAAATACCAAAAATAAAATACAAAGCTTTGATACCAAGACTGTGGTTTTACACAAATTGTGGTCCCAACGTTTTGATTCTATCGAAATCCGTTCTTAGTAAGCATCTAGGATGTAAAAGGAACTTGTGTACTAAATTTCACTTGAATAGAATCGACAGTTTAAGAGATATCTTGATTTTCGAAGACAAGCATTAAAATTTCCTTCTTAAGTTGGTTTGGGAAATACCAAAAATAAAATACATAGCTTAGATAGCAAGCCTGTGGTTTTACACAAATTATGGTCCCAACGTTTTGATTCTATCGAAACCCGTTCTTAGTAAGCATCTAGGATGTAAAAGGAACCTTCGTACTAAATTTCACTTGAATAGAAGCGACTGTTTAAGAGATATCGTGATTTTCGAAAACAAGCTTTATATATTCCTTATTAAGTTGATTTGGGAAATACCAAAAATAAAATACAAAGCTTTGATAGCAAGCCTATGGTTTTTCGCAAAATGTGGACCCAACGTTTTGTTTCTATCGAAACCCGTTCTTAGTAAGCATCTAGGAGGTAAATAAAACCTGTGTACTATAAATAAAAAAGACTGATTAAGTCCCTTAATGTAATTAACACCAATTTTTTAAAAAATACATTAAATTCTTACCATTACCTAATGATCAATTTTTTAAACCATGGGGGCACATCACAAGATCTGTCAACAGCCCTTCTATATTCCTTTCTGTACTTAGCCCTGGATAAACCATTTTTAATGGCAGACCTGCCCATTCTTTGATGTCTTCACATTGCTCTCTATCTTTCATTCTTAATCCTGGAACTCAATGGTGAAAGGACCATAACCCTGGTATTATTTTTTGGAAATAAAAAAAGACTGATTAAGTCCCTTAATGAAATTAACACCAATTTTTTACAAAATACATTAAATTCTTACCATTACCTATCAATCAGTCTGTTGAACCATGAGGGCACCACATAAGATCTGTCAACAGCCCTTCTATATATATAGATATCTTGATTTTCGAAGACAAGCCTTATAATTTTTTTATTAAGTTGATTTGGGAAATACCAATAAGAAAATACAAAGGTTTGATAGCAAGCCTGTGGTTTTTCACATACTGTGGTCCAAACGTTTTGATTCTGACGAAAACCGTTCTTAGTAAGCATCTAGGAGGTAAAACTTAACTTGTGTACTAAATTTCACTTGAATAGAAGCGACAGTTTAAGAGATATCGTGATTTTCGAAAACAAGCTTTATATATTGCTTATTAAGTTGATTTGAGAAATACCAAAAATAAAATACAAAGCTTTGATAGCAAGCCTGTGGTTTTTCGCAAATTGTGGTCATAACGTTTTGATTCTGACGAAATCCATTTTTTGTAAGCATGTAGGAGGTAAAAGGAACCTATGTACTAAATTTCACTTGAATAGAAGCGACAGTTTAAGAGATATCTTGATTTTCGAAGAGAAGCCTTAAAATTTCCTTCTTAAGTTGATTTGGGAAATACCAAAAATAAAATACAAAGCTTTGATAGCAAGACTGTGGTTTTTTGATAATTGTGGTCCTAACGTTTTGATTCTATCGAAACCCGTTCTTAGTAAGCATCTAGGAGGTAAAACTTAACTTGTGTACTAAATTTCACTTGAATAGAAGCGACAGTTTAAAAGATATCGTGATTTTCGAAAACAAGCTTTATATATTCCTTATTAAGTCGATTTTTGAAATACCAATAATAAAATACAAAGCTTTGATAGCAAGCCTGTGGTTTTTCGCAAATTGTGGTCCTAACGTTTTGATTCTGACGAAAACCGTTCTTAGTAAGCATCTAGGAGGTAAAACTTAACTTGTGTACTAAATTTCACTTGAATAGAAGCGACAGTTTAAGAGATATCGTGATTTTCGAAAACAAGCTTTATATATTGCTTATTAAGTTGATTTGGGAAATACCAAAAATAAAATACAAAGCTTTGATAGCAAGCCTGTGGTTTTTCGCAAATTATGGTCATAACGTTTTGATTCTGACGAAATCCATTTTTTGTAAGCATGTAGGAGGTAAAAGGAACCTGTGTACTAAATTTCACTTGAATAGAAGCGACAGTTTAAGAGATATCTTGATTTTCGAAGAGAAGCCTTAAAATTTCCTTCTTAAGTTGATTTGGGAAATACCAAAAAAAAAATACAAAGCTTTGATAGCAAGACTGTGGTTTTTTGATAATTGTGGTCCTAACGTTTTGATTCTATCGAAACCCGTTCTTAGTAAGCATCTAGGAGGTAAAACTTAACTTGTGTACTAAATTTCACTTGAATAGAAGCGACAGTTTAAAAGATATCGTGATTTTCGAAAACAAGCTTTATATATTCCTTATTAAGTCGATTTTTGAAATACCAATAATAAAATACAAAGCTTTGATAGCAAGCCTGTGGTTTTTCGCAAATTGTGGTCCTAACGTTTTGATTCTGACGAAATCCATTCTTTGTAAGCATCTTGGATGTAAAAGGAACCTTCGTACTAAATTTTACTTGAATAGAAGCGACAGTTTAAGAGATATCGTAATTTTCGAAAACAATCAACTATATATTCCTTATTAAGTTGATTTGGGAAATACCAAAAATAAAATACAAAGCTTTGATACCAAGACTGTGGTTTTACACAAATTGTGGTCCCAACGTTTTGATTCTATCGAAACCCGTTCTTAGTAAGCATCTAGGAGGTAAAAGGAACCTTCGTACTAAATTTCACTTGAATAGAAGCGACTGTTTAAGAGATATCGTGATTTTCGAAAACAAGCTTTATATATTCCTTATTAAGTTGATTTGGGAAATACCAAAAATAAAATACAAAGCTTTGATAGCAAGCCTATGGTTTTTCGCAAAATGTGGACCCAACGTTTTGTTTCTATCGAAACCCGTTCTTAGTAAGCATCTAGGAGGTAAATAAAACCTGTGTACTATAAATAAAAAAGACTGATTAAGTCCCTTAATGTAATTAACACCAATTTTTTAAAAAATACATTAAATTCATACCATTACCTAATGATCAATTTTTTAAACCATGGGGGCACATCACAAGATCTGTCAACAGCCCTTCTATATTCCTTTCTGTACTTAGCCCTGGATAAACCATTTTTAATGGCAGACCTGCCCATTCTTTGATGTCTTCACATTGCTCTCTATCTTTCATTCTTAATCCTGGAACTCAATGGTGAAAGGACCATAACCCTGGTATTATTTTCTGGAAATAAAAAAAGACTGATTAAGTCCCTTAATGTAATTAACACCAATTTTTTACAAAATACATTAAATTCTTACCATTACCTATCAATCAGTCTGTTGAACCATGAGGGCACCACATAAGATCTGTCAACAGCCCTTCTATATATATAGATATCTTGATTTTCGAAGACAAGCCTTATAATTTTTTTATTAAGTTGATTTGGGAAATACCAATAAGAAAATACAAAGGTTTGATAGCAAGCCTGTGGTTTTTCACATACTGTGGTCCAAACGTTTTGATTCTGACGAAAACCGTTCTTAGTAAGCATCTAGGAGGTAAAACTTAACTTGTGTACTAAATTTCACTTGAATAGAAGCGACAGTTTAAGAGATATCGTGATTTTCGAAAACAAGCTTTATATATTGCTTATTAAGTTGATTTGAGAAATACCAAAAATAAAATACAAAGCTTTGATAGCAAGCCTGTGGTTTTTCGCAAATTGTGGTCATAACGTTTTGATTCTGACGAAATCCATTTTTTGTAAGCATGTAGGAGGTAAAAGGAACCTGTGTACTAAATTTCACTTGAATAGAAGCGACAGTTTAAGAGATATCTTGATTTTCGAAGAGAAGCCTTAAAATTTCCTTCTTAAGTTGATTTGGGAAATACCAAAAATAAAATACAAAGCTTTGATAGCAAGACTGTGGTTTTTTGATAATTGTGGTCCTAACGTTTTGATTCTATCGAAACCCGTTCTTAGTAAGCATCTAGGAGGTAAAACTTAACTTGTGTACTAAATTTCACTTGAATAGAAGCGACAGTTTAAAAGATATCGTGATTTTCGAAAACAAGCTTTATATATTCCTTATTAAGTCGATTTTTGAAATACCAATAATAAAATACAAAGCTTTGATAGCAAGCCTGTGGTTTTTCGCAAATTGTGGTCCTAACGTTTTGATTCTGACGAAAACCGTTCTTAGTAAGCATCTAGGAGATAAAACTTAACTTGTGTACTAAATTTCACTTGAATAGAAGCGACAGTTTAAGAGATATCGTGATTTTCGAAAACAAGCTTTATATATTGCTTATTAAGTTGATTTGGGAAATACCAAAAATAAAATACAAAGCTTTGATAGCAAGCCTGTGGTTTTTCGCAAATTATGGTCATAACGTTTTGATTCTGACGAAATCCATTTTTTGTAAGCATGTAGGAGGTAAAAGGAACCTGTGTACTAAATTTCACTTGAATAGAAGCGACAGTTTAAGAGATATCTTGATTTTCGAAGAGAAGCCTTAAAATTTCCTTCTTAAGTTGATTTGGGAAATACCAAAAATAAAATACAAAGCTTTGATAGCAAGACTGTGGTTTTTTGATAATTGTGGTCCTAACGTTTTGATTCTATCGAAACCCGTTCTTAGTAAGCATCTAGGAGGTAAAACTTAACTTGTGTACTAAATTTCACTTGAATAGAAGCGACAGTTTAAAAGATATCGTGATTTTCGAAAACAAGCTTTATATATTCCTTATTAAGTCGATTTTTGAAATACCAATAATAAAATACAAAGCTTTGATAGCAAGCCTGTGGTTTTTCGCAATTTGTGGTCCTAACGTTTTGATTCTGACGAAATCCATTCTTTGTAAGCATCTTGGATGTAAAAGGAACCTTCGTACTAAATTTTACTTGAATAGAAGCGACAGTTTAAGAGATATCGTAATTTTCGAAAACAATCAACTATATATTCCTTATTAAGTTGATTTGGGAAATACCAAAAATAAAATACAAAGCTTTGATACCAAGACTGTGGTTTTACACAAATTGTGGTCCCAACGTTTTGATTCTATCGAAATCCGTTCTTAGTAAGCATCTAGGATGTAAAAGGAACTTGTGTACTAAATTTCACTTGAATAGAATCGACAGTTTAAGAGATATCTTGATTTTCGAAGACAAGCATTAAAATTTCCTTCTTAAGTTGGTTTGGGAAATACCAAAAATAAAATACAAAGCTTAGATAGCAAGCCTGTGGTTTTACACAAATTATGGTCCCAACGTTTTGATTCTATCGAAACCCGTTCTTAGTAAGCATCTAGGATGTAAAAGGAACCTTCGTACTAAATTTCACTTGAATAGAAGCGACTGTTTAAGAGATATCGTGATTTTCGAAAACAAGCTTTATATATTCCTTATTAAGTTGATTTGGGAAATACCAAAAATAAAATACAAAGCTTTGATAGCAAGCCTATGGTTTTTCGCAAAATGTGGACCCAACGTTTTGTTTCTATCGAAACCCGTTCTTAGTAAGCATCTAGGAGGTAAATAAAACCTGTGTACTATAAATAAAAAAGACTGATTAAGTCCCTTAATGTAATTAACACCAATTTTTTAAAAAATACATTAAATTCTTACCATTACCTAATGATCAATCTTTTAAACCATGGGGGGCACATCACAAGATCTGTCAACAGCCCTTCTATATTCCTTTCTGTACTTAGCCCTGGATAAACCATTTTTAATGGCAGACCTGCCCATTCTTTGATGTCTTCACATTGCTCTCTATCTTTCATTCTTAATCCTGGAACTCAATGGTGAAAGGACCATAACCCTGGTATTATTTTCTGGAAATAAAAAAAGACTGATTAAGTCCCTTAATGTAATTAACACCAATTTTTTACAAAATACATTAAATTCTTACCATTACCTATCAATCAGTCTGTTGAACCATGAGGGCACCACATAAGATCTGTCAACAGCCCTTCTATATATATAGATATCTTGATTTTCGAAGACAAGCCTTATAATTTTTTTTATTAAGTTGATTTGGGAAATACCAATAAGAAAATACAAAGGTTTGATAGCAAGCCTGTGGTTTTTCACATACTGTGGTCCAAACGTTTTGATTCTGACGAAAACCGTTCTTAGTAAGCATCTAGGAGGTAAAACTTAACTTGTGTACTAAATTTCACTTGAATAGAAGCGACAGTTTAAGAGATATCTTGATTTTCGAAGAGAAGCCTTAAAATTTCCTTCTTAAGTTGATTTGGGAAATACCAAAAATAAAATACAAAGCTTTGATAGCAAGACTGTGGTTTTTTGATAATTGTGGTCCTAACGTTTTGATTCTATCGAAACCCGTTCTTAGTAAGCATCTAGGAGGTAAAACTTAACTTGTGTACTAAATTTCACTTGAATAGAAGCGACAGTTTAAGAGATATCGTGATTTTCGAAAACAAGCTTTATATATTGCTTATTAAGTTGATTTGGGAAATACCAAAAATAAAATACAAAGCTTTGATAGCAAGCCTGTGGTTTTTCGCAAATTGTGGTCCTAACGTTTTGATTCTGACGAAATCCATTCTTTGTAAGCATCTTGGATGTAAAAGGAACCTTCGTACTAAATTTTACTTGAATAGAAGCGACAGTTTAAGAGATATCGTAATTTTCGAAAACAAGCTTTATATATTCCTTATTAAGTTGATTTGGGAAATACAAAAAATAAAATACAAAGCTTTGATAGCAAGCCTGTGGTTTTTCGCAAATTATGGTCCCAACGTTTTGATTCTGACGAAATCCATTCTTTGTAAGCATGTAGGAGGTAAAAGGAACCTGTGTACTAAATTTGATTTGAATAGAATCGACAGTTTAAGAGATATTTTGATTTTCGAAGACAAGCCTTAAAATTTCCTTCTTATGTTGATTTGGGAAATTTTAAAAAATAAAATACAAAGCTTTGATAGCAACCCTGAGGTTTTACACAAATTGTGGTCCCAACGTTTTGATTCTTTCGAAACCCGTTCTTAGTAAGCATCTAGGATGTAAAAGGAACCTTCGTACTAAATTTCACTTGAATAGAAGCGACAGTTTAAGAGATATCTTGATTTTCGAAAACAAGCCTTATAATTTCCTTATTAAGTTGATTTGGGAAACACCAAAAAGAAACAAAAAACAAAGCTTTGATAGATAGCATGTGGTTTTTTGATAATTGTGGTCCTAACGTTTTGATTCTGACGAAATCCATTCTTTGTAAGCATTTAGGAGGTAAAAGTAACCTGTGTACTAAATTTCACTTAAATAGAAGCGACAGTTTAAAAGATATCCTGATTTTTGAAAACAAGCCTTATAATTTCCTTATTAAGTTGATTTGGAAAATACCAAAAATAAAATACAAAGCTTTGAAAGCAAGCCTGTGGTTTTTCGAAAATTGTGGTCCTATCGTTTTGATTCTGACGAAATCCATTTTTTGTAAGCATGTAGGAGGTAAAAGGAACCCTTTGAACTAAATTTCACTTGAATAAAAGCGACAGTTTAAGAGATATCCTGATTTTCAAAGACAAGCCTTATAATTTCTAACTAAGTTGATTTGGGAAATACCAAAAATAAAATACAAAGCTTTGATAGTAAGCCTGTGGTTTTTCGCAAATTGTGGTCCTAACGTTTTGATTCTGACAAAACCAGTTCTTAGTAAGCATCTAGGAGGTAAAAGGAACCTGTGTACTAAATTTCGCTTGAATAGAATCGACAGTTTAAGAGATATCTTGATTTTCGAAGACAAGCCTTAAAATTTCCTTCTTAAGTTGATTTGGGAAATACCAAAAATAAAATACAAAGCTTTGATTGCAAGCCTGTGGTTTTACAGAAATTGTGGTCCCAACGTTTTGATTCTATCGAAACCCGTTCTTAGTAAGCATCTAGGATGTAAAAGGAACCTTCGTACTAAATTTCACTTGAATAGAAGAGACAGTTTAAGAGATATCGTGATTTTCGAAAACAAGCTTTATATATTCCTTATTAAGTTGATTTGGGAAATACCAATAATAAAATACAAAGCTTTGATAGCAAGCCTGTGGTTTTTCGCAAATTGTGGTCCTAACTTTTTGATTCTGACGAAATTCATTCTTAGTTAGCATCTAGGAGGTAAAAGGAACATTTGTACTAAATTTCACTTGAATAGAAGCGATAAATAAAGAGATATCTCTATTTTCGTAGACAAGTCTTATAATTTCTTTATTAAAATGATTTGGGAAATACCAAAAATAAAATACAAAGCTTTGATAGCAAGCCTATGGTTTTTCGCAAATTGTGGTCCCAACGTTTTAATTCTATCGAAACCCGTTCTTAGTAAGCATCTAGAAGGTAAAAGAAACCTGTGTACTATAAATAAAAAAGACTGATTAAGTCCCTTAATGTAATTAACACCAATTTTTTTAAAAATACATTTAATTCTTACCATTACCTAATGATCAATCTGTTGAACCATGGGGGCACATCACAAGATCTGTCAACAGCCCTTCTATATTCCTCTCTGTACTTAGCACTGGATAAACCATTTTTAATGGCAGACCTGCCCATTCTTTGATGTCTTCACATTGCTCTCTGTCTTTCATTCTTCATCCTGGAACTTAAAGGTGAAAGGACCATAACCCTGGTATTATTTTCTGGAAATAAAAAAAAGACTGATTAAGTCCCTTAATGTAATTAACACCAATTTTTTACAAAATACATTACATTCTTACCATTACCTATCAATCAGTCTGTTGAACCATGGGGGCACCACATAAGATCTGTCAACAGCCCTTCTATATATATAGATATCTTGATTTTCAAAAACAAGCCTTATAATTTTTTTATTTAGTTAATTTGGGAAATACCAATAAGAAAATACAAAGCTCTGATAGCAAGTCTGTGGTTTTTCACATATTGTGGTCCAAACGTTTTGATTCTGACGAAAACCGTTCTTAGTAAGCATTTAGGAGGTAAAACTGAACTTGTGTACTAAATTTCACTTGAATAGATGCGACAGTTTAAGAGATATCTTGATTTTCGAAAAGAAGCCTTATAATTTCATTATTAAGTTGATTTGGGAAACACCAAAAAAAAAAATACAAAGCTTTGATAGCAAGCCTGTGGTTTTTCGCAAATTGTGGTCCTAACGTTTTGATTCTGACGAAAACCGTTCTTAGTAAGCATCTAGGAGATAAAACTTAACTTGTGTACTAAATTTCACTTGAATAGAAGCGACAGTTTAAGAGATATCGTGATTTTCGAAAACAAGCTTTATATATTGCTTATTAAGTTGATTTGGGAAATACCAAAAATAAAATACAAAGCTTTGATAGCAAGCCTGTGGTTTTTCGCAAATTATGGTCATAACGTTTTGATTCTGACGAAATCCATTTTTTGTAAGCATGTAGGAGGTAAAAGGAACCTGTGTACTAAATTTCACTTGAATAGAAGCGACAGTTTAAGAGATATCTTGATTTTCGAAGAGAAGCCTTAAAATTTCCTTCTTAAGTTGATTTGGGAAATACCAAAAATAAAATACAAAGCTTTGATAGCAAGACTGTGGTTTTTTGATAATTGTGGTCCTAACGTTTTGATTCTATCGAAACCCGTTCTTAGTAAGCATCTAGGAGGTAAAACTTAACTTGTGTACTAAATTTCACTTGAATAGAAGCGACAGTTTAAAAGATATCGTGATTTTCGAAAACAAGCTTTATATATTCCTTATTAAGTCGATTTTTGAAATACCAATAATAAAATACAAAGCTTTGATAGCAAGCCTGTGGTTTTTCGCAATTTGTGGTCCTAACGTTTTGATTCTGACGAAATCCATTCTTTGTAAGCATCTTGGATGTAAAAGGAACCTTCGTACTAAATTTTACTTGAATAGAAGCGACAGTTTAAGAGATATCGTAATTTTCGAAAACAATCAACTATATATTCCTTATTAAGTTGATTTGGGAAATACCAAAAATAAAATACAAAGCTTTGATACCAAGACTGTGGTTTTACACAAATTGTGGTCCCAACGTTTTGATTCTATCGAAATCCGTTCTTAGTAAGCATCTAGGATGTAAAAGGAACTTGTGTACTAAATTTCACTTGAATAGAATCGACAGTTTAAGAGATATCTTGATTTTCGAAGACAAGCATTAAAATTTCCTTCTTAAGTTGGTTTGGGAAATACCAAAAATAAAATACAAAGCTTAGATAGCAAGCCTGTGGTTTTACACAAATTATGGTCCCAACGTTTTGATTCTATCGAAACCCGTTCTTAGTAAGCATCTAGGATGTAAAAGGAACCTTCGTACTAAATTTCACTTGAATAGAAGCGACTGTTTAAGAGATATCGTGATTTTCGAAAACAAGCTTTATATATTCCTTATTAAGTTGATTTGGGAAATACCAAAAATAAAATACAAAGCTTTGATAGCAAGCCTATGGTTTTTCGCAAAATGTGGACCCAACGTTTTGTTTCTATCGAAACCCGTTCTTAGTAAGCATCTAGGAGGTAAATAAAACCTGTGTACTATAAATAAAAAAGACTGATTAAGTCCCTTAATGTAATTAACACCAATTTTTTAAAAAATACATTAAATTCTTACCATTACCTAATGATCAATCTTTTAAACCATGGGGGGCACATCACAAGATCTGTCAACAGCCCTTCTATATTCCTTTCTGTACTTAGCCCTGGATAAACCATTTTTAATGGCAGACCTGCCCATTCTTTGATGTCTTCACATTGCTCTCTATCTTTCATTCTTAATCCTGGAACTCAATGGTGAAAGGACCATAACCCTGGTATTATTTTCTGGAAATAAAAAAAGACTGATTAAGTCCCTTAATGTAATTAACACCAATTTTTTACAAAATACATTAAATTCTTACCATTACCTATCAATCAGTCTGTTGAACCATGAGGGCACCACATAAGATCTGTCAACAGCCCTTCTATATATATAGATATCTTGATTTTCGAAGACAAGCCTTATAATTTTTTTTATTAAGTTGATTTGGGAAATACCAATAAGAAAATACAAAGGTTTGATAGCAAGCCTGTGGTTTTTCACATACTGTGGTCCAAACGTTTTGATTCTGACGAAAACCGTTCTTAGTAAGCATCTAGGAGGTAAAACTTAACTTGTGTACTAAATTTCACTTGAATAGAAGCGACAGTTTAAGAGATATCTTGATTTTCGAAGAGAAGCCTTAAAATTTCCTTCTTAAGTTGATTTGGGAAATACCAAAAATAAAATACAAAGCTTTGATAGCAAGACTGTGGTTTTTTGATAATTGTGGTCCTAACGTTTTGATTCTATCGAAACCCGTTCTTAGTAAGCATCTAGGAGGTAAAACTTAACTTGTGTACTAAATTTCACTTGAATAGAAGCGACAGTTTAAGAGATATCGTGATTTTCGAAAACAAGCTTTATATATTGCTTATTAAGTTGATTTGGGAAATACCAAAAATAAAATACAAAGCTTTGATAGCAAGCCTGTGGTTTTTCGCAAATTGTGGTCCTAACGTTTTGATTCTGACGAAATCCATTCTTTGTAAGCATCTTGGATGTAAAAGGAACCTTCGTACTAAATTTTACTTGAATAGAAGCGACAGTTTAAGAGATATCGTAATTTTCGAAAACAAGCTTTATATATTCCTTATTAAGTTGATTTGGGAAATACAAAAAATAAAATACAAAGCTTTGATAGCAAGCCTGTGGTTTTTCGCAAATTATGGTCCCAACGTTTTGATTCTGACGAAATCCATTCTTTGTAAGCATGTAGGAGGTAAAAGGAACCTGTGTACTAAATTTGATTTGAATAGAATCGACAGTTTAAGAGATATTTTGATTTTCGAAGACAAGCCTTAAAATTTCCTTCTTATGTTGATTTGGGAAATTTTAAAAAATAAAATACAAAGCTTTGATAGCAACCCTGAGGTTTTACACAAATTGTGGTCCCAACGTTTTGATTCTTTCGAAACCCGTTCTTAGTAAGCATCTAGGATGTAAAAGGAACCTTCGTACTAAATTTCACTTGAATAGAAGCGACAGTTTAAGAGATATCTTGATTTTCGAAAACAAGCCTTATAATTTCCTTATTAAGTTGATTTGGGAAACACCAAAAAGAAACAAAAAACAAAGCTTTGATAGATAGCATGTGGTTTTTTGATAATTGTGGTCCTAACGTTTTGATTCTGACGAAATCCATTCTTTGTAAGCATTTAGGAGGTAAAAGTAACCTGTGTACTAAATTTCACTTAAATAGAAGCGACAGTTTAAAAGATATCCTGATTTTTGAAAACAAGCCTTATAATTTCCTTATTAAGTTGATTTGGAAAATACCAAAAATAAAATACAAAGCTTTGAAAGCAAGCCTGTGGTTTTTCGAAAATTGTGGTCCTATCGTTTTGATTCTGACGAAATCCATTTTTTGTAAGCATGTAGGAGGTAAAAGGAACCCTTTGAACTAAATTTCACTTGAATAAAAGCGACAGTTTAAGAGATATCCTGATTTTCAAAGACAAGCCTTATAATTTCTAACTAAGTTGATTTGGGAAATACCAAAAATAAAATACAAAGCTTTGATAGTAAGCCTGTGGTTTTTCGCAAATTGTGGTCCTAACGTTTTGATTCTGACAAAACCAGTTCTTAGTAAGCATCTAGGAGGTAAAAGGAACCTGTGTACTAAATTTCGCTTGAATAGAATCGACAGTTTAAGAGATATCTTGATTTTCGAAGACAAGCCTTAAAATTTCCTTCTTAAGTTGATTTGGGAAATACCAAAAATAAAATACAAAGCTTTGATTGCAAGCCTGTGGTTTTACAGAAATTGTGGTCCCAACGTTTTGATTCTATCGAAACCCGTTCTTAGTAAGCATCTAGGATGTAAAAGGAACCTTCGTACTAAATTTCACTTGAATAGAAGAGACAGTTTAAGAGATATCGTGATTTTCGAAAACAAGCTTTATATATTCCTTATTAAGTTGATTTGGGAAATACCAATAATAAAATACAAAGCTTTGATAGCAAGCCTGTGGTTTTTCGCAAATTGTGGTCCTAACTTTTTGATTCTGACGAAATTCATTCTTAGTTAGCATCTAGGAGGTAAAAGGAACATTTGTACTAAATTTCACTTGAATAGAAGCGATAAATAAAGAGATATCTCTATTTTCGTAGACAAGTCTTATAATTTCTTTATTAAAATGATTTGGGAAATACCAAAAATAAAATACAAAGCTTTGATAGCAAGCCTATGGTTTTTCGCAAATTGTGGTCCCAACGTTTTAATTCTATCGAAACCCGTTCTTAGTAAGCATCTAGAAGGTAAAAGAAACCTGTGTACTATAAATAAAAAAGACTGATTAAGTCCCTTAATGTAATTAACACCAATTTTTTAAAAAATACATTTAATTCTTACCATTACCTAATGATCAATCTGTTGAACCATGGGGGCACATCACAAGATCTGTCAACAGCCCTTCTATATTCCTCTCTGTACTTAGCACTGGATAAACCATTTTTAATGGCAGACCTGCCCATTCTTTGATGTCTTCACATTGCTCTCTGTCTTTCATTCTTCATCCTGGAACTTAAAGGTGAAAGGACCATAACCCTGGTATTATTTTCTGGAAATAAAAAAAAGACTGATTAAGTCCCTTAATGTAATTAACACCAATTTTTTACAAAATACATTACATTCTTACCATTACCTATCAATCAGTCTGTTGAACCATGGGGGCACCACATAAGATCTGTCAACAGCCCTTCTATATATATAGATATCTTGATTTTCAAAAACAAGCCTTATAATTTTTTTATTTAGTTAATTTGGGAAATACCAATAAGAAAATACAAAGCTCTGATAGCAAGTCTGTGGTTTTTCACATATTGTGGTCCAAACGTTTTGATTCTGACGAAAACCGTTCTTAGTAAGCATTTAGGAGGTAAAACTGAACTTGTGTACTAAATTTCACTTGAATAGATGCGACAGTTTAAGAGATATCTTGATTTTCGAAAAGAAGCCTTATAATTTCATTATTAAGTTGATTTGGGAAACACCAAAAAAAAAAATACAAAGCTTTGATAGCTAGCCTGTGGTTTTACACAAATTGTGGTCTTAACGTTTTTATTCTATCAAAACCCGTTTTTAGTAAGCATCTAGGAGGTAAAAGGAACCTTCGTACTAAATTTCACTTGAATAGAAGAGACAGTTTAAGAGATATCGTGATTTTCGAAAACAAGCTTTATATATTCCTTATTAAGTTGATTTGGGAAAAAACAAAAATAAAATACAAAGCTTTGATAGCAAGCCTGTGGTTTTTCGCAAATTGTGGTCCTAACGTTTTGATTCTGACGAAATTCATTCTTAGTTAGCATCTAGGAGGTAAAAGGAACATGTGTACTAAATTTCACTTGAATAGAAGCGATAGTTTAAGAGATATCTTGATTTTCGTAGACAAGTCTTTTAATTTCTTTATTAAGTTGATTTGGGAAATACCAAAAATAAAATACAAAGCTTTGATAGCAAGCCTATGGTTTTTCGCAAATTGTGGTCCCAACGTATTGATTCTATCGAAACCCGTTCTTAGTAAGCAGCTAGGAGGTAAAAGAAACTTGTCTACTATAAATAAAAAAAGATTGATAAAGTCCCTTAATGTAATTAACACCAATTTTTTACAAAATACATTAAATTCTTACCATTACCTAATGATCAATCTCTTGAACCATGGGTGCACATCACAAGATCTGTCAACAGCCTTTCTATATTCCTCTCTGTACTTAGCCCTGGATAAACCATTTTTAATGGCAGACCTGCCCATTCTTTGATGTCTTCACATTGCTCTCTATCTTTCATTCTTCATCCTGGAACTAAATAATGAAAGGACCATAACCCTGGTATTATTTTCTGGAAATAAAAAAAGACTGATTAAGTCCCTTAATGTAATTAACACCAATTTTTTACAAAATACATTAAATTCTTAACATTATCTAATGATCAATCTGTTGAACCATGGGGGCACCACACAAGATCTGTCATAAGCCCTTCTATATTCCTCTCTGTACTGAGCCCTGGATAAACCATTTCATGGCAGACCTGCCCATACTTTGATGTCTTCACATTGCTCTGTCTTTCATTCTTCATCCTGGAACTCAATGGTGAAAGGACCATAACCCTCGTATTATTTTTTTATCTTTTTTTTTTATTATTTTTTTTTTATTTTTAATTTTTTTTTTTTTTTTTTTTTAATTTTTTTTTTTAATTTTTAAAAATTTTTTTTTATAATTTTTAAACATTTTTTTTAAATTATTTTTTTTATTATTATTTTTTTTTATTTTTTTATTTTTTTATATATTTTTTTTTTAATTTTATAAATTTTTTTTTAATTTTTTTTTTATTTTTTTTTTAAATTTTTTTTTTCATTTTTAATTTTTTTTTTAGATAAATTTTTTTTTTATTTCTTTTTTGAGAATTCACTATTCCGGGACTGATTTCACTGTAGACCAGTGGTTCCCAAACTTTTTGTCTTATAGACCCCTTGACATGTTTTCTGCTTTTCGGTAGACCCACTGCTTAACTTATATTTTTTTTAAATTTTTTATTATTTTTATTTTTTTCTTTTTTTTTTCTTTTTTTTTAATTTTTAATTTTTTTTTTTATAATTTTTTTTTTTTTTTTTTTATTTTTTTTTAAATTTTTTTTTTTAATAATTTTTTTTAATTATTTATATATTTTTTATTTTTTTGAATTTTTTGAATTTTTTTTAAATTTTTTTATTATTTATTTTTTATTTTTTTGAATTTTTTTTATTTTTTTTTTATTATTATTTGTATTATTTTTTTTTTTTAATTTAAAAAAATTTTTTTTTTATTTTTTATTTAATTTTTTTAAATTTTTTTTTTCATTTTCAATTTTTTTTTTTATTTTTTAAAATTTTTTGTTTTTATTTTCTTTTTTTTTATTTTTTTTAAATTTATTTTTTTTTTTAGATAAATTTTTATTTTTTTTTATTTTTTTTCGAGAATTCACTATCCCAGGACTGACTTCACTGTAGACTCTAGAGTATTCTAGACCTAGATATACTTTTCTAGATCTCTTACATAGATCTAAATCTATATTGTAAAATTCTTGATCTAGATCTATAATATGTCTACTTCGGGATTGTAGCATTCACCAACCTATGCTTAGATAAGTTAGATCGTGATTTTCTAAATCAAGTAGATCATACTCTTACTCTTACATATCTATCTTAATATCTAGAATCTAGACTTGTGACTCTTTCGGCTTCTGTTGCCAGAGTAATTTCCATGTTTAAACCAATTTTAATTTCTAGATCTACGAAGTTTACACGATTCTTTAAAAAAATTATTTGATTTAAGAAATTGTTGGATAAAATTAAACTTTAAAAAGAATTAAGCAAAGTTATAGATCTCTAGATTCTTATCTACGTAAGACTAATAAGTTCACTTCAGCTGTGAGCCTGTGTTAAAGCGTCCATTGACAATCAATCATATTAGAGAAAAAAATCACGCGAACCAATCGGATTATTCTTGTCTGTAAACAGAAGATATATATATATGTCTTAGCAGTTCTTTTTATAGTCAAGAAACGCATTTATATAGGAGGGAAGAAACTTCAAACTTAAATCATTAATTTCAAAACATGGCGGGCTCCCTTTAACCATTGTGTATGAATATCAAGTAAAAACAATGAATCTTTTGGTCATTTTAAGCTCTTATATGACAAGGTGACCATTATTAAATGCATTTTTTACATAAAAAAATAATATTTTTCAATGTAATCATTAAGTAAAATGCGTTCAGCACGGGGCTTTAATGCATGAATGCTTACAAATAGTGGCGTCCCATACACGACAGCAGGATGCTGGGGGATAATGTGCTGCTCCATGCAGCCAGTCTGCCAATGTGTGTGTGTGTATGTGTGTGACAGTGTGTGAGGGATTATAAATAAGCGAGAAAAAAAAGGAAAGATTACTAAAATGCATCACTTTTTAATTGAAGATTGGGTGGTAGTGCAAAAAAAAAATCCACCAATGCACCCACTCATCATTGACAGAAAAAAAAAATAATTCCAAATATTATCTATTAAAGGCATTAACTCCATATGACCATAATATATATAAAGGCTAAAAAAAAAGATCGATATCAATTTCCGCCTTATCTTAAAATATTACATGTTGACAGCATCATAAATCAAAATATAACTTCGCAGATCTATTAACTAATTTTACTATACGACCAGATATAAGCCTAGATCTATTTTAATTCAATATTTATTTCAACTTTATCTTCATAATAATACATGTCAATAGCACCTTAAATTTTAATCAAATTATAACTTCACAGAACTATTTATGTCTCTAAGTAGACCTTGCTACCACTGGCCAGATTTTTTGCGTTGTCTAGGCGCTGGATCAAGACTAAACGTATTTTCCAAGGGGGGAATAACCTAGTTGATTTTTAATATCGCCAGCTGAAAACTGATATGGAAAACAACAACAAAAAAAAAAAAACAGAAATAATAGATTTATATCGCTAGATTATAACTGATAGGAAGAGAATAAGAATAAAACATATAGAAATGCATTGATGCATTTTAAGGTAATAGTTTTTGTTACCTTTTTTCAATCTTATAAATTTTAATCAGCGTGTGCTAAGTCAGGTACAATGCACAGCTAGACACCATAGTATTGTGCACCTTAATGTGGTTGTCATGGCCAGGGGTGTCAGTGGGGATAAGCTTCCATTGTATATAAAATACTCCTAAAGGCAAGCGTCTCAGATAGCCTCTGACAACCAAGTCCAGCACCTGGCCTTCTCGTGTGGCTTAAATACTAAGCCCGGCAAAACTGCTCTTACTAACAGGTGAAGGCGGATACTTGGCGCCACAAAACCGGGAGCTTCGGGTAGATGGAGCTCGTCAGCCTAGTTAGGCAATTCATCTAGGGGTACTGTGATTTCAAACCCACGCTGCATTGCGGTAACAACCTCAAGGAATAATCCCCTTAGGCGTTGGGAGTATAAACCGTGAAATTTACTCCAGCAGCTTCTGCAACTGAGTTGGTGCCAAATGTAACTCGAAGCGTTCTTTTGGATCTCATCAGCAAGGTCGAGAGAGGGACCATGATGCATGAACAGAATAATACAATATTTTGGGTTATAGTGATTTTCAGAATTTTAAGTTTTATCTTAAAATTGATTTTTGCAAAAGATCAAGACAAATATTGTTATAGCTATAAGCAAGAGTAATACATCTTTTTAGAATATAATGTAAAAGCTCTTTTGTCATGCTACTGTACATATTTAAATATCATTCTCACATAGAAATTCTAAATGCATTTCTTTTTGGATAGTAAAAATTACTTTATTATGAAATAAGTACAGAATTATAAAGAGATTTATTTCAAAGCTCTTTATTATCATTGAATAAATTATATTATCTACTCGTAGGAATGAAAAAAAAGTGTGCAGTATAGTTGCTACACAGAAAGACCTACAATTATGTCTAATATTACAGAATTAATTATTTACATAACAATGATTTTTAATAATAAAAAACTGCATTTAAATATTACATAGCATACTAACTATTAGTACCTAAAACGCAATTAAACTATTATTTAATACAAAACTATACGATTGAGCTTTTTATAAGCAAAATTGTAGTCAAACTGAATATCCATTTGATTGGATCAATAAAAATTAACTTATCTTAGAATGGACCTCATTCACCAACATTTAGTCACGTGATCTTATTGATAAAACAATGAAAAAAATTGTCTCGTGACAACCATCATGAATTAAACATGAGATCGTAAATTATATAGAAGAGATAAAGCACCACGTGGCTAAATGTTGTTTGTTTACAATTGGTGAATGAGGTCCATTGAAAACTATCTAAGATTCATAATGCCCCCCATAATGAAGAATAAGAAATTACAGAAATAGTTAAGACTAACATAAGCCTGACAATAAAATGTATAGTTCTTATTTAATTAGCTTTCTTGACATTATTATAATTAAGCCACATAAGAAAACATGTAAATTGTCACTAGCTTTAACAAAGCTTCATTGATGTCTTTGTTGATTTGTGGAGAGGTATCAATCTTGGCTAGTATGCTGAAAAAAAATAGAAAAGAATATTTATTAAACTGCTTTATAAATAAAATAAATCCATAACATATATAAATTAAGATGTATGTAATACATATATCAAGATCTACAAAAAAAATATTTGAAAACTAAGGGCTTAATTAAATGACATTATAATATTTTGTTACTCGCCAGCATTGATTATTTCAACCAAACAATTGAAATAGCCTTATTTTTAACTTTTCACAATTTCTTTTTAATTAAGGGCCACCAAATTCACCTTGCCTATGGCATCCAATCACCAAAGGCCAGCACTGCCAGCACAATGGCCATATGCAAATACATTTCCCCAACTAATGTCAGGTACCCATTAAAGTTGGGTGGGTTACTCCGAGGCGCCCTTTTAATTCCTGAATTTTAAAAAAATTCTAATCTTTGCTAGAGACCATAGTCTTGAGTAAACTTAGAAATAAGATGAGATTGTCTAGATGACTAACAAGATCTAGTGACAATCTAGTCTAGAGTCTATTGAAAAATATAGAAATAGAATATATTATTTAGCTTTAGATCTAGAATCTAAAATTATTATAAACTCTAATCAAGATTGACTAGATCATGATAGATGAGTAGAGATCTAAATTTATGTTCTCTATGTTAGATAATAGTTTTTGCATCCATTTTTCGGTATACACTTCTTTCACCTACTAACTAGATGATTTGGTGGCTGAAGGTTACAACATAAAAACTGGGGTTTTGAATTCCAGGATATTTATGATAATACCAAGTCAACCCAACTCTAATGGGTACCTAAGATCAGTTGAGGAAAAGATAGGTGTAAGACAATACCTTAATAACATTCAGTAATAGTAAATAATTACCTGATGCATGGCTAGTCCAGCTTTCTCTGGAAATGTTCCAGCCCAGTGCACACATCTTCACAATGAATCTAATTACTGCAAAACAAAAGGTAAACTTGCATCATGTGAAATAAAAAATAATTAAATTTTTATTCAACCAGTGTCAATATGAAAAGTCATCACAAAAAAAAAGCAAATTTGGATTATAATAGCTAAAGCAAAAAAAAAAAAATCAAATCTATATAACCAAAAAAAATAAAATATAAGTTTGATTCTGAAAGGCCATAACAACATAATTCCAGACAGCCACTACAAATAACACAAAAGTCGATTCCAAGCAGTCATAAAGAAAAGTTATCAAGTAGATTCCAAATATTAACTGCCAAAAAATAATCAAGTCAATTCTAAATAACAACAAACAAACAAACAAAAAAATGCAAAAGTCTGATTCCAAACAGCCATCACAAAAAAAAAAGCAACTAATTTAAACAACCACTATGAAAAACACAATATCAGACATTGATCATAAAAACACACAAATCCAATGAAGAGCTTAAGTAATATACACATGTTTGATTCTAAACAGCCATCTCCAAAGAAGAAAATGTCAATTCTTTCGCTACTAAAAAAAAAGCACATGATTCTTTAAAAAAAAAAAATCCGATACTGAACAATGATCACAAAAAACACACAAGTCTAATTTCAAACAGAGCTCATAAAAAGCCATCACAAAAAAAAAGCACACAAGTCTAATGCAGAACATTGATCACAAAAACGCACAAGTCCAATTTAAAACATTGATAAAAGAAAAACAAACAAATCTGATAAAGAACATCAATTAAAAAAACACATGTCCAAACTGCCATCAATAAAGACCCAAATGTCAATTCAATCAGCCACTACTAAAAAAAGCAGTTGATTAAAAAAAAAAACAAGTCTTATGCCGAACATTGATCACAAAAAAACCCCACCAGTTTCGAACTCCACACCGATCATAAGAAGGAGGCAAAGTCAGACTTCTAACAGCCGTCACATAAAATAAACAAATAAAAATGCCATTCTAAAAAAACACAAAGTAAATGCACAACTCGGAATGTGAATATCCATCACAGAAAAACACAAGTCTTTTTCAAACAGCCCACACAAAAAAGCAGAAGTATGATTAAAAACAACCATCACAAAAATTTTAATAACCACCAAAAAAAAAACGCGCAAGTCGGATTTCTATTACTGATCATAAAAAGGAACATGTCCAATTCTGAAAATCGATAATATAATCACACAAGTCCGATTCCAGTCAGCCATTACAAAAAAGCACAATTTCAATTCCAAACAGCCATCACAAAAAAAGCGAATTTCTATTCAAACAGCAACTATACAAAACACGTTGATTCTAAAAAAAAAAAAAAAAAAAAACCACAAGTCCGATGTTTAACATCAGTTACAAAAAAAAATTAAAAAAATGTCCATTCTAAATAATTATAAAATGAATGCACAAGTTTGATTCCAAACAGCAATCACAAAAAGCATATGTCGATTCAAATAGCCACTACGAAAAACTTGAATGCCAATTCTAAATAACCACATAAAAAAAAAATTAAAATGTACAAATTCTATTCCGAGCATTAATCACAAAAATGACAAGTAAGAATCAAAATACATTAAATTCTTACCATTACCTATCAATCAGTCTGTTGAACCATGGGGGCACCACTTAAGATCTGTCAACAGCCCTTCTATATTCCTCTCTGTACTTAGCCCTGGATAAACCATTTCATGGCAGACCTGCACATTCTTTGATGTCTTCACATTGCTCTCAGTCTTTCATTCTTCATCCTGGAACTCAACAGTGAAAGGACCATAACCCTGGTATTATTTTCTGGAAATAAAAAAAGTGATTAAGTCTCTTAAAATAATTAAAACCAATTTTTATAATTTTTTTACAAAATACATTAAATTCTTACCATTACCTATCAATCAGTCTGTTGAACCATAGGGGCACCACACAAGATCTGTCAACAGCCCTTCTATATTCCTCTCTGTACTTAGCCCTGGATAAACCATTTCATGGCAGACCTGCACATTCTTTGATGTCTTCACATTGCTCTCTGTCTTTCTCATTCTTCATCCTGGAACTCAACAGTGAAAGGACCATTACCCTGGTATTATTTTCTGGAAATAAAAAAAGTGATTAAGTCTCTTAAAATAATTAAAACCAATTTTTATAATTTTTTTTACAAAATACATTAAATTCTTACCATTACCTATCAATCAGTCTGTTGAACCATGGGGGCACCACACAAGATCTGTCAACAGCCCTTCTATATTCCTCTCTGTACTTAGCCCTGGATAAACCATTTCATGGCAGACCTGCACATTCTTTGATGTCTTCACATTGCTCTCTGTCTTTCATTCTTCATCCTGGAACTCAACAGTGAAAGGAACATAACCCTGGTATTATTTTCTGGAAATAAAAAAAGTGATTAAGTCTCTTAATGTAATTAACACCAATTTTCATAATTTTTTACAAAATACATTAAATTCTAACCATTACCTATCAATCAGTCTGTTGAGCCATGGGGGCACCACACAAGATCAGTCAACAGCCCTTCTATATTCCTCTCTGTACTTAGCCCTGGATAAACCATTTCATGGCAGACCTGCACATTCTTTTATGTCTTCACATTGCTCTCTGTCTTTCATTCTTCATCCTGGAACTCAACGGTGAAAGGAGCATAACCCTGGTATTATTTTCTGGAAATAAAAAAAGAGTGATTAAGTCCCTTAATGTAATTAACACCAATTCAACAGACTGATGATGATCCTCTAGCTATTGGTTTGGTATCATTTTTTTTAAAAGGTCTGGGTTAGTTTACAGCACACATCGCTACACCCCATCAGAGCCTGTGATGCCACTGGTTCCAAACTGATCCCAAACTGTATATATTTCCTTTGCAAGAATCACATAAGAAGCTTTTAATTTGATAACTCATGCCACCGATGTGCCCTTGATTTGTATTTTTGCTTAAAGAAATTCTTTTAATAATATCAGATGTAGGTGTGTGTAAAACAGTTTTCACAACTACAACGGCTGGTAAAATCAATGTTTTACCTATGTTTCCGTATTTTGCTATAAGTAAAGAGATATTGGAAGACGCTCACAAACCAACATCTTCTCTATATATATATGATGTTGAAGTGAGATTGTGTGGGTCTATTCTTAACTTTATCTTTGAGTGCTAGAAAATTTTTAAATCTTTATCTATTTTGTCAGGGTGACATTGTCTCAGATGATCCTCTAGCCATTGGTTTGGTATCATTATTTTTAAAAAGTCACTTAGGCAACCGCTTGTTTGACAAGGAAGGAATGAATCTCAGTTTTAAATAATCAACGCTGGACAGTGTACATTTCTTTTTGTTAAACATTTGTTACATGTAGACAAAATTAAAATTTTTAAATAAGTATTGAGACAATTCTTTGGTTTGATTAGCAGGATATATGTTTAAATGATATACCAAGATAAAAATCATATATTACTGTATAAAATAATTACATTAAATGAATGTAAAAATTAAAATGATCTGCTTTAAATGAAATCTATTATCGTAGACCCCCGTGGACCTCTCATAGACCCCCAATTTATTTTTTTAATTTTGTAGACCCCCTGGAAGTCTTCGTAGACCCCTGGGGGTCTATACAGACCACTTTGAGAATCACTGATCTAGAGTTTAGTCTACACTCTAAATCTGGATATTACTACAATCAATATTGAATTGTATTCTAGACTCTCTGTCTAGTCTTATAAACTTTTTTTAAAGACTCTGAGACTTGAGTGATTAAGCTTCTAGTTAGATCTAGACTATTCTAGACTAGATAATAGATCTAGACTTTTCTAGACTAGTTAATAGATCTAGATCTAGTAATATTCTAATTAATGATCTAGACTATATTATAGGTCTAGTTATCTAGATCTAGCAGATTTTCTTACCTCTTAAACTATTCTACTTCTTGATCTAGTCTATATAGATCTAGATTTAATCTATAGATCAAGTCTATAACTAGGTACTAGGACTAGAGTAATCTAGACATTCTATTCTAGACTGACTAGACTATACTAAACAAACTCTAATACTGTAATGACAATTCTAGTATTAAAATTAATAAGAAACTTTACAGTCTACATTCTAAATATCTAGAATCTATATTGACTATTTCTACAATCAATATTGAATTGTATTCTAGACTCTCTATCTAGTCTTATAAACTTTCTTTAAAGACTCAGTCTTGAGTGATAAAGATTTAAAAGATTCTAGCTAGATCTAGATTTTTTTCTAGATCTAGACTAGTAAATAGATGATAGATTAATCTAGATGATGCTAGATCTACTTATATAATTATAATCTATAGTAATCTAGTCTAGATCTAATATTGACAATCGAATAAGTTGAATAGGTGGCGTGTTTGGATAGCCTTACAAAACTTCTCTGTCTGTTGACCCTGATTTTTTCTAGATCTAGATTATTTTCTTACCTTTAAACTGTTCTTCTTCTTGATCTATATAGATTTAGATAATCTTGATTGAGAATTTCTATAGATCTAGTAACTAGTCTAGATAGATCTATCTAAATTTTAAATTATTAGTTCTATATAAATAAATCTAATAAAATTAGTAATTACGATATGATAAATTATCTTAAATCGATTCAGTCTAGACCCATCAACATGAATTATTGAATTGAGTCGTAACATTGGTTTTTAGACTAGGACTGAACTAGTTATAAAGGATTTATAGATATAGACGTCGAGTAGAAGATTTTGAACTGATAATTTAGATTTAGAGGAAAAAGATAATTTATTGTTACATTAAATCATGAACATGGCCGCCACATGGTTTACAATTAGACAGAGCAGCCCCGGTCAAAATGAAACAGAATTTAGGGTTTTCTTTTCAAAAGATTATTCTTCATGATAAATTACCCATTCAAGCCCATTGCATTAATAATAGATCTTTACTTGTAATTGATATGTAGCCATTCATTATAAATAGTTTTAAATTAAACCATTAGATCTAACGTAAGGATTTGAATTAGAGGACATTTTTTATTTTTTTTCTAAGCTTTGAACTGCCTCGTACATGGATGGCTGCCTGGTCAAGTGGTTTGCACGCTGGACTGTCGTTCGGACTTATCGACGGTCGAGGGTTCAAACCCTGTCCGCTCCGATTTTTTTTACAAGCACAAAATAAGAAAAAAAAAATTGGATGATTTTTTTCCCCAAAGGTTAGCCGTCAACACAAGCTTCCCTCCCTGATAATTGTTTTTCATGTAAGAAAAATGAAGTACAAAAAGTGCATACATTTATTATATTTGAACTCGCCATGAATAAAAAAAAAAGAAAATTCTAGATCAAGGTTTTATTTGATGTACGATGGTTCTAACATTGTTAAAACTAGCCCATAGATCCAGATATTTTCTCTTTGTATTATCGTTGATTAAAAAAAAAGTGGAATTACCGTAATCTAGCATGTAGATGAAATATTAAAAAAAAAGATCTTTAATAGGCAGTCTAGATCTAATATACTAATAAAATAAAAAAAAAAAAATTTTTTTTTTTAAAGTTTGGGAACCACTAGTCTTCAGTGAAGTCAGTCCCGGGATAGTGAATTACCCATTCAAGCCCATTGCATTAATAATAGAGCTTTACTTGTAATTGATATGTAGCCATTCATTATAAATAGTTTTAAATTAAACCATTAGATCTAACGTAAGGATTTGAATTAGAGGACATTTTTTATTTTTTATTTTTTTCTAAGCTTTAAACTGCTCGCGCATGGATGGCTGCCTGGTCAAGTGGTTAGCACGCTGGACTGTTGTTCGGATTTATCGACGGTCGAGGGTTCAAACCCTACCCGCCCCCCCATTTTTTACAAGCACAAAAAAAAGAAAAAAAAATTTTTATTATTTTTTTTTTAATTTTTTATTATTATTATTTTTTTTTTAAATTTAAACAAAAAAAATAATAAAAAAAATAAAATAAAACTACAAAAAAAAAATAAAAAAATTATTTTTTTTAAGAAGTTTGGGAACCACTGGTCTACAGTGAAGTCAGTCCCGGGATAGTGAATTACCCATTCAAGCCCATTGCATTAATAATAGATCTTTACTTGTAATTGATATGTAGCCATTCATTATAAATAGTTTTAAATTAAACCATTAGATCTAACGTAAGGATTTGAATTAGAGGACATTTTTTATTTTTTTTCTAAGCTTTGAACTGCCTCGTACATGGATGGCTGCCTGGTCAAGTGGTTTGCACGCTGGACTGTCGTTCGGATTTATCGACCGTCAAGGGTTCAAACCCTGGCCGCTCCCATTTTTTTTTTACAAGCACAAAATAAGAAAAAAAAAATGGATGATTTTTTTCCCCAAAGGTTAGCCGTCAACACAAGCTTCCCTCCCTGATAAATGTTTTTTTTTTACGTGAGAAAAATGAAGTACAAAAAGTGCATACATTTATTATATTTGAACTCGCCATGAATAAAAAAAAAAGAAAATTCTAGATCAAGGTTTTATTTGATGTACGATGGTTCTAACATTGTTAAAACCAGCCCATAGATCCAGATATTTTCTCTTTGTATTATCGTTGATTAAAAAAAAGTGGAATTACCGTAATCTAGCATCTAGATGAAATATTAAAAAAAAAAGATCTATAATAGGCAGTCTAGATCTAATATACTAATAAAATAAAAAAAAAATAATTTTTTTTTAAAGTTTGGGAACCACTGGTCTTCAGTGAAGTCAGTCCCGGGATAGTGAATTACCCATTCATGCCCATTGCATTAATAATAGAGCTTTACTTGTAATTGATATGTAGCCATTCATTATAAATAGTTTTAATTAAACCATTAGATCTAACGTAAGGATTTGAATTAGAGGACATTTTTTATTTATTTTTTTCTAAGCTTTAAACTGCTCGCGCATGGATGGCTGCCTGGTCAAGTGGTTAGCACGCTGGACTGTCGTTCGGATTTATCGACGGTCGAGGGTTCAAACCCTACCCGCTCCCATTTTTTACAAGCACAAAAAAAGAAAAAAAAATTTTTATTATTTTTTTATTTTTTTTTTTTTATTATTTTTTTTTTTATTTAAACAAAAAAATATAATAAAAAAAAATAAAACTACAAAAAAAAATAAAAAAATAAAAAAATTATTTTTTTAAAAAAGTTTGGGAACCACTGGTCTACAGTGAAGTCAGTCCCGGGATAGTGAATTACCCATTCAAGCCCATTGCATTAATAATAGATCTTTACTTGTAATTGATATGTAGCCATTCATTATAAATAGTTTTAAATTAAACCATTAGATCTAACGTAAGGATTTGAATTAGAGGACATTTTTTATTTTTTATTTTTTTCTAAGCTTTGAACTGCTCTCGCATTAATGGCTGCCTGGTCAAGTGGTTTGCACGCTGGACTGTCGTTCGGATTTATCGACGGTCGAGGGTTCAAACCTTACCCGCTCCCATTTTTTACAAGCACAAAATAAGAAAAAAAAATTTTTATTATTTTTTTTTATATTTTTTTTAAATTTTTTTTTATTATTATAATTTTTTTTTTAATTTAAAAAAAAAAAAAAAAAAAAAAATTTTTTTTTTAAAGTTTGGGAACCACTGGTCTTCAGTGAAGTCAGTCCCGGGATAGTGAATTTCCCATTCAAGCCCATTGCATTAATAATGGAGCTTTACTTGTAATTGATATGTAGCCATTCACTATAAATAGTTTTAAATTAAACCATTAGATCTAACGTAAGGATTTGAATTAGAGGACATTTTTTATTTTTTATTTTTTTCTAAGCTTTGAACTGCTCTCGCATTAATGGCTGCCTGGTCAAGTGGTTTGCACGCTGGACTGTCGTTCGGATTTATCGACGGTCGAGGGTTCAAACCTTACCCGCTCCCATTTTTTACAAGCACAAAATAAGAAAAAAAAATTTTTATTATTTTTTTTATTTTTTTTAATATTTTTTATTATTATTATTTTTTTTTAATTTAAAAAAAAAATAATAAAAAAAAATAAAAATAAAAAAAAAATAAAAAAATAAAAAAATTATTTTTTTAAAAAGTTTGGGAACCACTGGTCTACAGTGAAGTCAGTCCCGGGATAGTGAATTACCCATTTAAGCCCATTGCATTAATAATAGATCTTTACTTGTAATTGATATGTAGCCATTCATTATAAATAGTTTTAAATTAAACCATTAGATCTAACGTAATGATTTGAATTAGAGGACATTTTTTATTTTTTATTTTTTTCTAAGCTTTGAACTGCCTCGCACATTGATGGCTGCCTAGTCAAGTGGTTTGCACGCTGGACTGTCGTTCGCATTTATCGACGGTCGAGGGATCAAACCTTGCCCGCTACCATTTTTTACAAGCACAAAAATAAGAAAAAAAATTTTTTTCATTTTTTTATTTTATTTTTTTTTATTATTTTTTTAAATAAAAAAAAATAATAAAAAAAAAATAAAAATAATTTTTTTTTTTTTTTTTTTTTTTTTTAAAGTTTGGGAACCACTGGACTACATTGAAGTCAGTCCCAGGATAGTGAATTACCCATTCAAGCCCATTGCAATTATAATAGATCTTTACTTGTAATTGATATATAGTCATTCATAATAAATAGTTTTAAATTAAACCATTAGATCTAACGTAAGGATTTAAATTAGAGGACATTTTTTATTTTTTATTTTTTTCTAAGCTTTGAACTGCCTCGTACATGGATGGCTGCCTGCTCAAGTGGTTTGCAAGCTTAACTGTCGTTCGGATTTATCGACGGTCGAGGGTTCAAACCCTGCCCGCTCCCATTTTTTTTTTTACAAGCACAAAATAAGAAAGGTTAGCCGTCAACACAAGCTCCCCTCCTTGACAATTGTTTTTCACGTGAGAAAAATGAAGTACAAAAAGTGCATACATTTATTATATTTGAACTCGCCATGAATAAAAAAAAAAGAAAATTCTAGATCAAGGTTTTATTTGATGTACGATGGTTCTAACATTGTTAAAACTAGCCCATAGATCCAGATATTTTCTCTTTGTATTATCGTGGATTCAAAAAAAGATGAATTACCGTCAGCTAGCATCTAGATGAAATATTTTTTAAAAAATAAATATCTATAATAGGCAGACTAGATCTAATATACTTTTGCTTACAATTGTCTTTAAATTAACATTTTTATCGGAAAAAAAACTTTTTTTTTAGTGTTTATTTCTGTATCGCTCTGTTACTGTTAGAGTGTTGCTAGTGACTCGTGTGATGCGATTTCTTTGCAGATTAGATCTATGGTTTGGGTTATTTATTTTAATTTGGAAATGTAAATCTATCTGAAAATAGATAAAAATTATTGATTTACCGTATTTTTTAGTCTAAAATTAATATAATCTACATCTAGACCTAATTCTCTCTTCCTTAGGCTGCATGAGCTCAGTAGTCAGTATTTATAACACAAAAATCTTTAAAATTGTAATTTTATTGTTCCCTATTGAAAACAATTTAGAACTATTGTAAACTGGGTCGTTATTATTATTATTTTTTTTTTTACGTTGAATTGAAATTTAACTCAGCACACTCTTTTTTTCTTTATTTTTTTTTAGGCTTTGAACTGCCTCGCACATAGCTGGCTGCCTGGTCAAGTGGTTAGCACGCTGGACTGTTGTTCGGATTTATCGACGGTCGAGGGTTCAAACCCTGCCCGCTCCCATTTTTTTTTTTACAAGCACAAAATAAGAAAAAAAAAATTGGATGATTTTTTTCCCCAAAGGTTAGCCGTCAACACAAGCTTCCCTCCCTGATAATTGTTTTTCACGTGAGAAAAATGAAGTACAAAAAGTGCATACATTTATTATATTTGAACTCGCCATGAATAAAAAAAAAAGAAAATTCTAGATCAAGGTTTTATTTGATGTACGATGGTTCTAACATTGTTAAAACTAGCCCATAGATCCAGATATTTTCTCTTTGTATTATCGTGGATTCAAAAAAAGATGAATTACCGTCAGCTAGCATCTAGATGAAATATTTTTTAAAAAATAAATATCTATAATAGGCAGACTAGATCTAATATACTTTTGCTTACAATTGTCTTTAAATTAACATTTTTATCGGAAAAAAAACTTTTTTTTTAGTGTTTATTTCTGTATCGCTCTGTTACTGTTAGAGTGTTGCTAGTGACTCGTGTGATGCGATTTCTTTGCAGATTAGATCTATGGTTTGGGTTATTTATTTTAATTTGGAAATGTAAATCTATCTGAAAATAGATAAAAATTATTGATTTACCGTATTTTTTAGTCTAAAATTAATATAATCTACATCTAGACCTAATTCTCTCTTCCTTAGGCTGCATGAGCTCAGTAGTCAGTAGTTATAACACAAAAATCTTTAAAATTGTAATTTTGTTGTTCCCTATTGAAAACAATTTAGAACTATTGTAAACTGGGTCGTTATTATTAATATTTTTTTTTGTCGTTGAATTGAAAATTAACTCAGCACACTTTTTTCTGAACTCGATAGTGTATAAAAGTCAAGAAATTTGGGCTATCAAGTTAGTTCATCTACAGGTGACCCATACGAGATTGAAAGTGGAAGAAGAGAAGAAAGTCGTCATTTTCTATGCCCTGAAGTTTAGATGGTGTCTATGCATGTTTCTTGAAGTTGACCTGGAGATCGGTGAGTCAATATGAAACTTAGAATTAAACGGTAACTTTAGATTTGTGTTTTTTTATGTCTGTTCTTAACATATTTACAAGTGATTTTGAAAGAAATAAATTTATTAAAGTTCATACTTTAACACATTACTTTTTTTTCCCTAGGTCTGTTTGTTCATCAATGCCTATTCCAAAACTGTAGCAGTCCCGTCTTTACTACGTACATAGTGTGCAGAACTGTTGTCAACATTTCGGGCAGCTAATGCCCATGCTCTCAGTACACTCTTCTTATCAGAAGTGCGTGCTCTCCAAAATGAGCTATTTATAAACATGCTATCCCAGCATCATTCTACGACATCAAAATAGTCTACACAATATAGACTATGAACTTTATGTGCTTTTCAAAATGTGCAGTACACAATTGACAATGACTTTGCTTTTAAAAATGTGTACTAGTGACATTAAATTTCATGTGTGGAGGATTCAACGAAGTGGATCGTCTACAATTTGTGAGTACCCTATTTATTTTAAAAGTTCAATATTCTTTTGCTAAGGCCACCTCTTATATTCAGCATTTAACATGTTTGATTTTGATATGTATTAGCAATGCATTTTCATCTCTTCTGCAAAGTAAGAAATTCAACTTGCAACATTATTTTAGCCATACACCTGGTCTTTATTATGGTTAAAATATCTAAATCTAAACTTTATAGCAAGGTAAACTTAACCCAGCTTTAAGGGGAAAACCCAAGCTAAAGGAATGGCGTTTGACAATTCTTAATTTTGATCTGTATTAGCAAATACATTTTCGTCTCTTCTTTAAACAATCAACTTTAACAAATGCAGCATGTTTTCAGTCGTACATTAAAATGCACCACCCGGTCTTTAGTAAGGTTAAAATATCTAGATCTATACTTTAATTATAGCAAGCATAAACTCTTGATGAGAAAAACCCAACTTTAGTGGGAAAACCCAAGACTCAAATGATAATAGTTAAATGGAGTTTGACTTTTTTGTTCAAAACTAAATTTTAGATTTAAATCGATTTATTCACCATGTATTCCTATTTTAAACTGATAATCTTTCTAGATCTATGTTTAGATCTAATACATTACAGACTTTACATAACAAAATATCTAGATCTAATTACTTCCTTCGCGTATACAATGCAATTTGTCATTGCAGTCGAACATGTTAGATTTATTTATCTAGATCTAGAATAGATCTAGTTTAAATAGAATATTGCCTAACGAAATATAGATATGTGTAGAATGTATACTAGATCTACAACTCTAGCTTTTAATTAGATGTAGTAATTTAATATTTCTAAAGTTAGATCTACACTAGTGTAAATCTAGGTATTGAGCTTAATCGAGATCTCTTACACACGAGTAATCTATTTTGAACGCACATACCGTAAACTATATCGACCACACATTCCGTAGACTATGTCGAACAGAATTTCTAAGTTTATTTCTATAACCTATACTGGTTATACTTTGGGGGGACAATGATAGACCCCCCCCCCTTTCCTTCCCCCCCCCCCCAAAAAAAAAACAACTCATTAGCCATTAAATTGAAAATAAGCTATAATTGCACAATTCTGGCCCGTTGTATGTAGATCTAGATCTAATTTTACATAGTCTGTAGATTCTACATTCATTGGTCCTTTGTTTTACTAAGGTCAACAAAATTGAAAAGGCTATTTTAGAATCTAGATGTAGCTCTTTTAGACTCTTTGCATTATTTTACTATCTTTTGGCCTGAGATTTTGCTCTCTCGACCCTTGTTTATACATGTTGAGTTTACAATAATCAAATTTTGCTTCAGTTCATTATCATTTTGTCATTTGTCTTAGCTAACGTCGTTTACATTTAATATCAAATATGGACTGTGGTATAGTATTTTCGATATGGTGTTTTGTATTCCAATTTCGAATCGGAGGTTTGTGTATTGTGTCGTGCTACTTTGAAGTGCAACTAAATTCTTTGTGTGGTGCCTATTCGTTTTTTGCCATCTATCTGGAATCAAAAGTGTGCATTTTTGTGCCGGCTATTCTGACTCGGGCTTGTGCATTTTTGTGCCGGCTATTCTGAATCGGACTTGTGTTTTTTGTGTTAGCTGTTTAAAATCAATTGTGCTTTATTTTTCGTTGTGGCTATTTAAAATCAATTTGTGCTTTTCTGACGTGGATGAAGTTTGAAATCAGCTTGTGCTTTTTTTAGTGTGCTTTTTAAAAACAACTGGTCTTTTGTTTTCGTGGTGGAATAGACTTGTGCATTTTGGTGTATTTATTTAGAATTGACTTGTGCTTTTTTTCCCGCGTGGTTTATTGGAATAAGACTTGTGCATATATTTGGTTACGTTATTTGGAATAGTTTTTTTTTTAATTTTAGCTTTGTGTCAATGAATTTTTAGCTTGAAACTTACCCAGCAAAAGAAGTAAAAAAAATGTTTGCATCGTGTAATAAGCACTTTTATGTAGCAGCCCTGAGCATCTGAAATAAACTCCCCCCCCCCATGTCTTGAGCTCCATATATCCACGCCCCAGTTTACTATGAAGCTCCAGTCTCTAGATCTAAAAGATATTATTATTGTCTAGGATTCAAGAGAGGCAACCCATATAAATCATCCCGAACTTTCCCTGTCGTACAAAAAAATCCGAAAATGTGTACAATGAATATTGTAGCTTGAAACCTACCCAGCATAAGAAAAAATCAAACTAATTTGCATGGAACAATAAGTACTTAAGTGTAGAAGCCCTTAGCACCTGAAAAAAAAAAAGCTTCCCCCCCCCCCACGTCTTAGAGTTCCTCATATCCACGCCCCAGTTTACTATGAATCTTCAGTCTCTAGATCTAAATAAAAACGAAATATTGTCTTGGATTCAAGAGAGGCAACCCATAGCAATCATCCCAAACTTTTCTTTCGGTACAAGAAAAGCCGCAAATGTATACAATGAATATTTTAGCTTGAACCTACCCAGTATAAGTAAATCAAACTAATTTGCATGGAACAATAACTACTTAAGTGTAGCTGCCCTGAGCACCTGAAAAAAAAACGCCCCCCACGTCTTAGAGTTCCTCATATCCACGCCCCAGTTTACTATGAATCTTCAGTCTCTAGATCTAAATAAAAACGAAATATTGTCTTGGATTCAAGAGAGGCAACCCATAGAAATCATCCCAAACTTTCCCTTTCGGTACAAGAAAAGCCGCAAATGTATACAATGAATATTTTAGCTTGAACCTACCCAGCATAAGAAGTAAATATAACTAATTTGCATAGAACAAGTACTTAAGTGTAGCAGCCCTGAGCACCTGAAAAAAAAAAACGCCCCCCACGTCTTAGAATTCCTCATATCCACGCCCCAGTTTACTATGAATCTTCAGTCTCTAGATCTTAATAAAAATAATGAAATATTGTCTTGGATTCAAGAGAGGCAACCCATAGAAATCATCCCAAACTTTTCCTTTAATAAAAAAGAGCGATTAAGTCCCTTAATGTAATTAACACCAATTTTTGGAAATGTTTTACAAAATAAATTAAATTCTTAGCTTTACCTATCGATCAATCTGTTAAAACATGGGGGCACCACACAAGATCTGTCAACAGCCCTTCTATATTCCTCTTTAATTAGCCCTGGATAACCATTTCATGGCATACCTGGCTATTCTTTGATGTCTTCACATTGCTCTCTGTCTTTCATTCTTCATCCTGGAACTCAATGGTGAAAGGACCATAACCCTGGTAATATTTTCTTAAAATAAAAAAAGAGTGATTAAGTCCCTTAATGTAATTATCACCAATTTTTGGAAATGTTTTACAAAATACATTAAATTATTCGCTTTACCTAATGATCAATCTGTTGTACCATGGGGGCACCACACAAGATCTGTCAACAGCCCTTCTATATTCCTCTTTAATTAGCCCTGGATAAACCATTTCATGGCAGACCTGGCCATTCTTTGATGTCTTCACATTGTCTTTCTCTTTCTTCATCCTAGAACTCAATGGTGAAAGGACCGTAACCCTGGTATTATTTTCCTAAAATAAAAAGAGTGATTAAGTCCCTTAATGTAATTAACACCAATTTTTGGAAATGTTTTACAAAATACATTAAATTCTTAGCTTTACCTATCGATCAATATGTTCAACCATAAGGGCACCACACAAGATCTGTCAACAGCCCTTCTATATTCCTCTCTGTACTTAGCCCTGGATAAACCATTTCATTGCAGACCTGGCCATTCTTTGATGTCTTCACATTGCTCTGTCTTTCTCATTCTTCATCCTGGAACTCAATATTGAAAGGACCATAACCCTGTTATTATTTTCTTATGAAAAAAAAAAGAGTGATTAAATCCCTTAATGTAATTAACACCAATATTAGGAAATAAATTACAAAATACATTAAATTCTTAGCTTTACCTATCGATTAATCTGTTCAACCATGGGGGCACCACACAAGATCTGTCAACAGCCCTTCTATATTCCTCTCTGTACTTAGCCCTGGATAAACCATTTCATGGCAGACCTGCCCATTCTTTGATGTTTTCACATTGCTCTCTGTCTTTCATTCTTCATCCTGGAACTCAATTGTGAAAGGACCATAACCCTGGTAATATTTTCTTAAAATAAAAAAAAGAGTGATTAAGTCCCTTAATGTAATTAACACCAATATAATTAAATAAATTACAAAATATATTAAATTCTTAGCTTTACCTATCGATTAATCTGAACCATGGGGGCACCACACAAGATCTGTCAACAGCCCTTCTATATTCCTCTCTGTACTTAGCCCTGGATAAACCATTTCATGGCAGACCTGCCCATTCTTTGATGTCTTCACATTGCTCTTTGTCTTTCATTCTTCATCCTGGAACTCAATTGTGAAAGGACCATAACCCTGGTAATGTTTTCTTAAAATAAAAAAAAGAGTGATTAAGTCCCTTAATGTAATTAACACCAATTTTTTTCGAAATGTTTTACAAAATACATTAAATTCTTAGCTTTACCTATCGATCAATCTGTTGAACCATGGGGGCACCACACAAGATCTGTCAACAGCCCTTCTATATTCCTCTCTGTACTTAGCCCTGGATAAACCATTTCATTGCAGACCTGGCCATTCTTTGATGTCTTCACATTGCTCTGTCATTTTCATTCTTCATACTGGAACTCAATATTGAAAGGACCATAACCCTGTTATTATTTTCTTATGAAAAAAAAGTGATTAAATCCCTTAATGTAATTAACACCAATATTAGGAAATAAATTACAAAATACATTAAATTCTTAGCTTTACCTATCGATTAATCTGTTCAACCATGGGGGCACCACACAAGATCTGTCAACAGCTCTTCTAAATTCCTCTCTGTACTTAGCCCTGGATAAACCATTTCATGGCAGACCTGCCCATTCTTTGATGTCTTCCTATTGCTCTGTCTTTCATTCTTCATCCTGGAACTCAATTGTGAAAGGACCATAACCCTGGTAATGTTTTCTTAAAATAAAAAAAAGAGTGATTAAGTCCCTTAATGTAATTAACACCAATTTTTTTCGAAATGTTTTACAAAATACATTAAATTCTTAGCTTTACCTATCGATCAATCTGTTGAACCATGGGGGCACCACACAAGATCTGTCAACAGCCCTTCTATATTCCTCTCTGTACTTAGCCCTGGATAAACCATTTCATTGCAGACCTGGCCATTCTTTGATGTCTTCACATTGCTCTGTCATTTTCATTCTTCATACTGGAACTCAATATTGAAAGGACCATAACCCTGTTATTATTTTCTTATGAAAAAAAAGTGATTAAATCCCTTAATGTAATTAACACCAATATTAGGAAATAAATTACAAAATACATTAAATTCTTAGCTTTACCTATCGATTAATCTGTTCAACCATGGGGGCACCACACAAGATCTGTCAACAGCCCTTCTAAATTCCTCTCTGTACTTAGCCCTGGATAAACCATTTCATGGCAGACCTGCCCATTCTTTGATGTCTTCCTATTGCTCTGTCTTTAATTCTTCATCCTGGAACTCAATTGTGAAAGGACCATAACCCTGGTAATATTTTCTTAAAATAAAAAAAAGTGATTATGTCCCTTAATGTAATTAACACCAATTTTTTTCGAAATGTTTTACAAAATACATTAAATTCTTAGCTTTACCTATCGATCAATCTGTTGAACCATGGTTGCACCACACATGATCTGTCAACAGCCCTTCTATATTCCTCTCTGTACTTAGCCCTGGATAAACCATTTCATTGCATACCTGGCCATTCTTTGATGGGTTAGGGTTAGGGAACATAACCCTTGTTTTATTTACTTTAAAAAAAGAGCGATTAAGTCCCTTAATGTAATCGACACCAATATTAGGAAATGTTTTACAAAATACATTAAATTCTTACCTTTACCTATCGATCAGTCTGTTCAACCATGGGGGCACCACACAAGATCTGTCAACAGCCCTACTATATTCCTCTCTGTACTTAGCCCTGGATAAACCATTTTATGGCAGACCTGCCCATTCTTTGATGTCTTCACATTGTCTTTCTATCATTCTTTTTGCTAGAACTCAATGGTGAAAGGACCATAAACCTAATATTATTTTATGAAAATAAAGTCCCTTAATGTAATTAACACCAATTTTATAAAATGTTTTACAAAATACATTAAATTCTTAGCTTTACCTATCAATCAATCTGTTGAACCATGGGTCATTACGTTTCTTTAGTTCTCGTAGACTAAGTGTTAAATGTCAACTCTAAAAAGGCTTTAAAAATAATCTAAATTTATCTCTTGATATAGACTTTTCAAGGTCTTTATTGTTACATATTACAGACTAAAAGTTTAGAAATGTTAAAATCCTTGGTATCAAATGCCTAAACTTTGAAGGTTTTCATTTCATTTTTGAAATGGACAATTATTTATTCCTTGTAGCTAATAAAACCAATAAGAGGTGGCCTTAATGTCTTACTTTTATAAAATTAGATAAAACAAACCTGTTTAGTACACTGTACACATGCATTACAAGTAAACCCTATCACCCAACACATTGTAATAAACATTAGATAGCAGTTGCATAACATTTTACACCCTAAATTTTATCTCAGATATACAATTCTCTTTTAATAGTTTGTTTTACTTGTTCAATTGCTTTTTATGTAATGCTCTTAAATAAAATATGTAATTATATACTCCCTATAGCTCATTTAAGAGTTGGAATTACTCATTTGCTTACATAAATATAACTTATGCAAACATAATTAAAACCATTGACACATGCATTTAAAGTAAACCCAAACATCCAATACGGCAGTAAACGTTAGACAATAATTGCATACATAACATTGCACACTTAATTTTATTTCTATGACCTTTCTTAAAAGCTTGTTTCAATTGTTCCATTGCTTTTTTTGTATTGCATGTTTATTTCTAGATAAATATTAGAGTTGTCCTTATGTTTAAAGATTATTTGAATTTAGGTTAGTGTTAGTTGTAGATGCTAGACTTGGGGCAATAATCATATACGTGAAAGTTTACGTTAGCTGGGTACTTAAAACTTGACTATTTATATTTTTTCTTGTAACTAGTTAACCTAAAGTGTTACTTAGCCAGCGCTGAACTTGACCTGTGACACTGCCAGCACTGGTCTTAGCCAGCGCTGAACTTGACATGTGACACTGCCAGCACTGGTCTTAGCCAGCGCTGAACTTGACATGTGACACTGCCAGCACTGGTCTTAGCCAGCGCTGAACTTGACATGAGACACTGCCAGCGCTGGTCTAGCTAACATGATCACTAGGTTTCAACTATTTACTAAGATAAAGATATAAATGTAATGATTAATCGAGTCTACGTCATCTCTAAGACTTAATAAAGCTTATTTTCCCTTAAATCCTATACCAAAAGACCACCCATCCCTAAACTCTAAGTATTTAGTTAGCATTCAAAGGAAACAAAACTTCTAAAACAGTACTCAAGGGATAACGACATATGATCGTCTTCCCTTGAATGCTGTGTGTACGTTTTGTTTCCTTTAATTGCTATTTAAATACTATCTCCATTAGGGTAACTATCTCCATTAGGGTAACTATCTCCATTAGGGTAACTATCTCCATTAGGGTAACTATCTCCATTAGGGTAACTATCTCCATTAGGGTAACTATCTCCATTAGGGTAACTATCTCCATTAGGGTAACTATCTCCATTAGGGTAACTATCTCCATTAGGGTAACTATCTCCATTAGGGTAACTATCTCCATTAGGGTAACTATCTCCATTAGGGTAACTATCTCCATTAGGGTAACTATCTCCATTAGGGTAACTATCTCCATTAGGGTAACTATCTCCATTAGGGTAACTATCTCCATTAGGGTAACTATCTCCATTAGGGTAACTATCTCCATTAGGGTAACTATCTCCATTAGGGTAACTATCTCCATTAGGGTAACTATCTCCATTAGGGTAACTATCTCCATTAGGGTAACTATCTCCATTAGGGTAACTATCTCCATTAGGGTAACTATCTCCATTAGGGTAACTATCTCCATTAGGGTAACTATCTCCATTAGGGTAACTATCTCCATTAGGGTAACTATCTCCATTAGGGTAACTATCTCCATTAGGGTAACTATCTCCATTAGGGTAACTATCTCCATTAGGGTAACTATCTCCATTAGGGTAACTATCTCCATTAGGGTAACTATCTCCATTAGGGTAACTATCTCCATTAGGGTAACTATCTCCATTAGGGTAACTATCTCCATTAGGGTAACTATCTCCATTAGGGTAACTATCTCCATTAGGGTAACTATCTCCATTAGGGTAACTATCTCCATTAGGGTAACTATCTCCATTAGGGTAACTATCTCCATTAGGGTAACTATCTCCATTAGGGTAACTATCTCCATTAGGGTAACTATCTCCATTAGGGTAACTATCTCCATTAGGGTAACTATCTCCATTAGGGTAACTATCTCCATTAGGGTAACTATCTCCATTAGGGTAACTATCTCCATTAGGGTAACTATCTCCATTAGGGTAACTATCTCCATTAGGGTAACTATCTCCATTAGGGTAACTATCTCCATTAGGGTAACTATCTCCATTAGGGTAACTATCTCCATTAGGGTAACTATCTCCATTAGGGTAACTATCTCCATTAGGGTAACTATCTCCATTAGGGTAACTATCTCCATTAGGGTAACTATCTCCATTAGGGTAACTATCTCCATTAGGGTAACTATCTCCATTAGGGTAACTATCTCCATTAGGGTAACTATCTCCATTAGGGTAACTATCTCCATTAGGGTAACTATCTCCATTAGGGTAACTATCTCCATTAGGGTAACTATCTCCATTAGGGTAACTATCTCCATTAGGGTAACTATCTCCATTAGGGTAACTATCTCCATTAGGGTAACTATCTCCATTAGGGTAACTATCTCCATTAGGGTAACTATCTCCATTAGGGTAACTATCTCCATTAGGGTAACTATCTCCATTAGGGTAACTATCTCCATTAGGGTAACTATCTCCATTAGGGTAACTATCTCCATTAGGGTAACTATCTCCATTAGGGTAACTATCTCCATTAGGGTAACTATCTCCATTAGGGTAACTATCTCCATTAGGGTAACTATCTCCATTAGGGTAACTATCTCCATTAGGGTAACTATCTCCATTAGGGTAACTATCTCCATTAGGGTAACTATCTCCATTAGGGTAACTATCTCCATTAGGGTAACTATCTCCATTAGGGTAACTATCTCCATTAGGGTAACTATCTCCATTAGGGTAACTATCTCCATTAGGGTAACTATCTCCATTAGGGTAACTATCTCCATTAGGGTAACTATCTCCATTAGGGTAACTATCTCCATTAGGGTAACTATCTCCATTAGGGTAACTATCTCCATTAGGGTAACTATCTCCATTAGGGTAACTATCTCCATTAGGGTAACTATCTCCATTAGGGTAACTATCTCCATTAGGGTAACTATCTCCATTAGGGTAACTATCTCCATTAGGGTAACTATCTCCATTAGGGTAACTATCTCCATTAGGGTAACTATCTCCATTAGGGTAACTATCTCCATTAGGGTAACTATCTCCATTAGGGTAACTATCTCCATTAGGGTAACTATCTCCATTAGGGTAACTATCTCCATTAGGGTAACTATCTCCATTAGGGTAACTATCTCCATTAGGGTAACTATCTCCATTAGGGTAACTATCTCCATTAGGGTAACTATCTCCATTAGGGTAACTATCTCCATTAGGGTAACTATCTCCATTAGGGTAACTATCTCCATTAGGGTAACTATCTCCATTAGGGTAACTATCTCCATTAGGGTAACTATCTCCATTAGGGTAACTATCTCCATTAGGGTAACTATCTCCATTAGGGTAACTATCTCCATTAGGGTAACTATCTCCATTAGGGTAACTATCTCCATTAGGGTAACTATCTCCATTAGGGTAACTATCTCCATTAGGGTAACTATCTCCATTAGGGTAACTATCTCCATTAGGGTAACTATCTCCATTAGGGTAACTATCTCCATTAGGGTAACTATCTCCATTAGGGTAACTATCTCCATTAGGGTAACTATCTCCATTAGGGTAACTATCTCCATTAGGGTAACTATCTCCATTAGGGTAACTATCTCCATTAGGGTAACTATCTCCATTAGGGTAACTATCTCCATTAGGGTAACTATCTCCATTAGGGTAACTATCTCCATTAGGGTAACTATCTCCATTAGGGTAACTATCTCCATTAGGGTAACTATCTCCATTAGGGTAACTATCTCCATTAGGGTAACTATCTCCATTAGGGTAACTATCTCCATTAGGGTAACTATCTCCATTAGGGTAACTATCTCCATTAGGGTAACTATCTCCATTAGGGTAACTATCTCCATTAGGGTAACTATCTCCATTAGGGTAACTATCTCCATTAGGGTAACTATCTCCATTAGGGTAACTATCTCCATTAGGGTAACTATCTCCATTAGGGTAACTATCTCCATTAGGGTAACTATCTCCATTAGGGTAACTATCTCCATTAGGGTTAGGGTTAGGGTTAGGGTTAGGGTTAGGGTTAGGGTTAGGGTTAGGGTTAGGGTTAGGGTTAGGGTTAGGGTTAGGGTTAGGGTTAGGGTTAGGGTTAGGGTTAGGGTTAGGGTTAGGGTTAGGGTTAGGGTTAGGGTTAGGGTTAGGGTTAGGGTTAGGGTTAGGGTTAGGGTTAGGGTTAGGGTTAGGGTTAGGGTTAGGGTTAGGGTTAGGGTTAGGGTTAGGGTTAGGGTTAGGGTTAGGGTTAGGGTTAGGGTTAGGGTTAGGGTTAGGGTTAGGGTTAGGGTTAGGGTTAGGGTTAGGGTTAGGGTTAGGGTTAGGGTTAGGGTTAGGGTTAGGGTTAGGGTTAGGGTTAGGGTTAGGGTTAGGGTTAGGGTTAGGGTTAGGGTTAGGGTTAGGGTTAGGGTTAGGGTTAGGGTTAGGGTTAGGGTTAGGGTTAGGGTTAGGGTTAGGGTTAGGGTTAGGGTTAGGGTTAGGGTTAGGGTTAGGGTTAGGGTTAGGGTTAGGGTTAGGGTTAGGGTTAGGGTTAGGGTTAGGGTTAGGGTTAGGGTTAGGGTTAGGGTTAGGGTTAGGGTTAGGGTTAGGGTTAGGGTTAGGGTTAGGGTTAGGGTTAGGGTTAGGGTTAGGGTTAGGGTTAGGGTTAGGGTTAGGGTTAGGGTTAGGGTTAGGGTTAGGGTTAGGGTTAGGGTTAGGGTTAGGGTTAGGGTTAGGGTTAGGGTTAGGGTTAGGGTTAGGGTTAGGGTTAGGGTTAGGGTTAGGGTTAGGGTTAGGGTTAGGGTTAGGGTTAGGGTTAGGGTTAGGGTTAGGGTTAGGGTTAGGGTTAGGGTTAGGGTTAGGGTTAGGGTTAGGGTTAGGGTTAGGGTTAGGGTTAGGGTTAGGGTTAGGGTTAGGGTTAGGGTTAGGGTTAGGGTTAGGGTTAGGGTTAGGGTTAGGGTTAGGGTTAGGGTTAGGGTTAGGGTTAGGGTTAGGGTTAGGGTTAGGGTTAGGGTTAGGGTTAGGGTTAGGGTTAGGGTTAGGGTTAGGGTTAGGGTTAGGGTTAGGGTTAGGGTTAGGGTTAGGGTTAGGGTTAGGGTTAGGGTTAGGGTTAGGGTTAGGGTTAGGGTTAGGGTTAGGGTTAGGGTTAGGGTTAGGGTTAGGGTTAGGGTTAGGGTTAGGGTTAGGGTTAGGGTTAGGGTTAGGGTTAGGGTTAGGGTTAGGGTTAGGGTTAGGGTTAGGGTTAGGGTTAGGGTTAGGGTTAGGGTTAGGGTTAGGGTTAGGGTTAGGGTTAGGGTTAGGGTTAGGGTTAGGGTTAGGGTTAGGGTTAGGGTTAGGGTTAGGGTTAGGGTTAGGGTTAGGGTTAGGGTTAGGGTTAGGGTTAGGGTTAGGGTTAGGGTTAGGGTTAGGGTTAGGGTTAGGGTTAGGGTTAGGGTTAGGGTTAGGGTTAGGGTTAGGGTTAGGGTTAGGGTTAGGGTTAGGGTTAGGGTTAGGGTTAGGGTTAGGGTTAGGGTTAGGGTTAGGGTTAGGGTTAGGGTTAGGGTTAGGGTTAGGGTTAGGGTTAGGGTTAGGGTTAGGGTTAGGGTTAGGGTTAGGGTTAGGGTTAGGGTTAGGGTTAGGGTTAGGGTTAGGGTTAGGGTTAGGGTTAGGGTTAGGGTTAGGGTTAGGGTTAGGGTTAGGGTTAGGGTTAGGGTTAGGGTTAGGGTTAGGGTTAGGGTTAGGGTTAGGGTTAGGGTTAGGGTTAGGGTTAGGGTTAGGGTTAGGGTTAGGGTTAGGGTTAGGGTTAGGGTTAGGGTTAGGGTTAGGGTTAGGGTTAGGGTTAGGGTTAGGGTTAGGGTTAGGGTTAGGGTTAGGGTTAGGGTTAGGGTTAGGGTTAGGGTTAGGGTTAGGGTTAGGGTTAGGGTTAGGGTTAGGGTTAGGGTTAGGGTTAGGGTTAGGGTTAGGGTTAGGGTTAGGGTTAGGGTTAGGGTTAGGGTTAGGGTTAGGGTTAGGGTTAGGGTTAGGGTTAGGGTTAGGGTTAGGGTTAGGGTTAGGGTTAGGGTTAGGGTTAGGGTTAGGGTTAGGGTTAGGGTTAGGGTTAGGGTTAGGGTTAGGGTTAGGGTTAGGGTTAGGGTTAGGGTTAGGGTTAGGGTTAGGGTTAGGGTTAGGGTTAGGGTTAGGGTTAGGGTTAGGGTTAGGGTTAGGGTTAGGGTTAGGGTTAGGGTTAGGGTTAGGGTTAGGGTTAGGGTTAGGGTTAGGGTTAGGGTTAGGGTTAGGGTTAGGGTTAGGGTTAGGGTTAGGGTTAGGGTTAGGGTTAGGGTTAGGGTTAGGGTTAGGGTTAGGGTTAGGGTTAGGGTTAGGGTTAGGGTTAGGGTTAGGGTTAGGGTTAGGGTTAGGGTTAGGGTTAGGGTTAGGGTTAGGGTTAGGGTTAGGGTTAGGGTTAGGGTTAGGGTTAGGGTTAGGGTTAGGGTTAGGGTTAGGGTTAGGGTTAGGGTTAGGGTTAGGGTTAGGGTTAGGGTTAGGGTTAGGGTTAGGGTTAGGGTTAGGGTTAGGGTTAGGGTTAGGGTTAGGGTTAGGGTTAGGGTTAGGGTTAGGGTTAGGGTTAGGGTTAGGGTTAGGGTTAGGGTTAGGGTTAGGGTTAGGGTTAGGGTTAGGGTTAGGGTTAGGGTTAGGGTTAGGGTTAGGGTTAGGGTTAGGGTTAGGGTTAGGGTTAGGGTTAGGGTTAGGGTTAGGGTTAGGGTTAGGGTTAGGGTTAGGGTTAGGGTTAGGGTTAGGGTTAGGGTTAGGGTTAGGGTTAGGGTTAGGGTTAGGGTTAGGGTTAGGGTTAGGGTTAGGGTTAGGGTTAGGGTTAGGGTTAGGGTTAGGGTTAGGGTTAGGGTTAGGGTTAGGGTTAGGGTTAGGGTTAGGGTTAGGGTTAGGGTTAGGGTTAGGGTTAGGGTTAGGGTTAGGGTTAGGGTTAGGGTTAGGGTTAGGGTTAGGGTTAGGGTTAGGGTTAG